>NC_092746.1:130735504-130798004 GCF_047496795.1 Chiloscyllium punctatum | reverse complement strand
CCTCCCAGTTGGCGAACACTTCAGCGGTCCAGGACATTCAACCTCGGACCTTCGGACAACCATCCTCCAAGGCAGACTTTGGGACAGGCAGCAGAGGAAAGTGGCCGAGCAGAGGCTGATAGTGAAGTTCGATTCCCATAGGGAGGGCCTCAACCGGGACCTTGGGTTCATGTCACATTACAGGGGACCACACACACACACACACACACACACACACACACACACACAGACACTCCTCCACACACACACGCACACACACACACACAGACACTCCTACACACACACACACACACACAGACACACACACACACACAGACACACACAGACACTCCTACACACACACACACACAGACACTCCTCCACACACACACACACACACACACACAGACACACACAGACACTCCTACACACACACACACACACACACAGACACTCCTCCTACACTCATACACACACACACACACAGACACTCCTCCACACACACACACACAGACACTCCTACACACACACACACACACACACACAGACACTCCTACACACACACACACACACACACACAGACACACACACACAGACACTCCTACACACACACACACAGACTCTCCTCCACACACACACACACACAGACACTCCTCCACACACACACACACACACACACACACAGATCCTCCTACACACACACACACAGACACTCCTACACACACACACACACAGATCCTCCTACACACACACACACACAAGCACACTCACATAGACCTTCTCTCATACGTTCACACAGACACTCCCACATGCACACACGCACCCTCTCACAGACTTGTACCCCTTTACGCTCACACGCATACACATACACACACTCTCATAGACACTCACAATTCCCCCACCCCACCACACACACACACACATACACACACACACACACACATACACACACATACACACAAATAAGTTTGTAGGGTGAGTTTGTACTTGCAGAATTACATCTTATTTTGCTCAAAAAATGCGTGAATCCATGCAAGATTCTGTAAATCCCTTTTTTAGATTAGAATCAGTCAGCCCATTGCAGCACAGACAGTCTCACAGCTCACTAACGCTTCAATACCCTCTGGACCGACATGACACCAATTGTTAAAGTCCACTTGAGACTGTACCTTTAAGAAAGTTCTGGGAGTTACATATGAACGAACTCAAACCAACATGGCCATTCTAATAGAAGAGAGACTGAACAAACAATCCAGGCCTTTTTCAAAATGTAATTCCAGCAAGATCACTCTGTAAACTTATGCTATAAATTCTGTGTCTTACGATTATATACTCAAGAAACACCAGATGAAGGAGCAGCGCTCCGAAAGCTAGTAGTTCCAAATAAACCTGTTGGACTATAAACTGGTGTTGTGTAATTTTTAACTTTGTACACCCCAGTCCAACACTGGCATCTCCAAGTCATACACAACTACAGAAGCACAGGGGTGCAGGTGTACAGGAGTGCAGGTGTACAGGAGTATAGGTATACAGGAGTGTAGGTGTACAGGAGTGTAGGTGTACAGGAGTGTAGGTGTACAGGAGTGTAGGTATACAGGAGTACAGAGTACAGGAGTGCCGGAGTCGAGGAGTTGAGGGTGCAGCAGTACAGGAGTGAAGGAGTACAGGAGTGTAGTAGTCCTGGAGTGCAGGAGAACAGAAGTGTGGGAGTACAGTAGTGCAGGAGAACAAGAGTGCAGGAGGACAGAAATATGGAAGTACAGGGGTACAGGAGTGCAGGGATACGGGAGTGCAGGAGTACGGGAGTGCAGGAGTACAGGAGTGCAGGAGTACGGGAGTGCAGGAGTACAGGAGTGCAGGGGTACGTGAGTGTAGGAGTACAGGAGTGTAGGGGTACTGGAGTACAGGAGTACGGGAGTGCAGGAGTACGGGAGTGTAGGGGTACGGGAGTGTAGGGGTACGGGAGTGTAGGGGTACTGGAGTACAGGAGAACGGGAGTGCAGGAGTACGGGAGTGCGGGGGTACTGGAGTGCAGGAGTACGGGAGTGTAGGGGTACGGGAGTGCAGGGGTACGGGAGTGTAGGGGTACGGGAGTGCAGGGGTACGGGAGTGCAGGGGTACGGGAGTGTAGGAGTACAGGAGTGTAGGGGTACGGGAGTGTAGGAGTACGGGAGTGTAGGGGTACAGGAGTGTAGGGGTACTGGAGTACAGGAGTACGGGAGTGCAGGGGTACGGGAGTGCAGGGGTACGGGAGTGCAGGGGTACGGGAGTGCAGGGGTACGGGAGTGTAGGAGTACAGGAGCGCAGGGGTACGGGAGTGTAGGAGTGTGGGAGTGCAGGGGTACGGGAGTGCAGGGGTACGGGAGTGCGGGGGTACGGGAGTGCAGGAGTACGGGAGTGCAGGGGTACGGGAGTGCAGGGATACGGGAGTGTAGGGGTACGGGAGTGCAGGAGTACGGGAGTGTAGGGGTACGGGAGTGCAGGGGTACGGGAGTGTAGGAGTGTGGGAGTGCTGGGGTACGGGAGTGCAGGGGTACGGGAGTGCAGGGGTACGGGAGTGCAGGGGTACGGGAGTGTAGGAGTGTGGGAGTGCTGGGGTACGGGAGTGCAGGGGTACGGGAGTGCAGGGGTACGGGAGTGCAGGGGTACGGGAGTGCAGGAGTACGGGAGTGCAGGGGTACGGGAGTGTAGGAGTGTGGGAGTGCTGGGGTACGGGAGTGCAGGGGTACGGGAGTGCAGGGGTACGGGAGTGCAGGGGTACGGGAGTGCAGGAGTACGGGAGTGCAGGAGTACAGGAGTGCAGGGGTACGGGAGTGCAGGGGTACGGGAGTGTAGGGGTGTAGGGGTGCAGGGGTACGGGAGTGCAGGAGTACGGGAGTGTAGGGGTACGGGAGTGTAGGGGTACGGGAGTGCAGGGGTACGGGAGTGCAGGGGTACGGGAGTGCAGGAGTACAGGAGTGCAGGGGTACGGGAGTGCAGGGGTACGGGAGTGTAGGGGTACGGGAGTGCAGGGGTACGGGAGTGCAGGGGTACGGGAGTGCAGGGGTACGGGAGTGCAGGAGTACAGGAGTGCAGGGGTACGGGAGTGTAGGGGTACGGGAGTGCAGGGGTACGGGAGTGCAGGGGTACGGGAGTGCAGGAGTACGGGAGTGCAGGGGTACGGGAGTGCAGGGGTACGGGAGTGTAGGGGTGTCGGGGTGCAGGGGTACGGGAGTGCAGGAGTACGGGAGTGCGGGGGTACGGGAGTGCAGGGGTACGGGAGTGCGGGGGTACGGGAGTACAGGGGTACGGGAGTGCAGGGGTACGGGAGTGCAGGGGTACGGGAGTGCAGGAGTACGGGAGTGCAGGGGTACGGGAGTGTAGGGGTACGGGAGTGCAGGGGTACGGGAGTGTAGGGGTACGGGAGTGCAGGGGTACGGGAGTGTAGGGGTACGGGAGTGCAGGAGTACGGGAGTGTAGGGGTACGGGAGTACAGGGGTACGGGAGTGCAGGAGTACGGGAGTGTAGGGGTACGGGAGTGCAGGGGTACGGGAGTGCAGGGGTACGGGAGTGCAGGGGTACGGGAGTGTAGGGGTACGGGAGTGCAGGGGTACGGGAGTGCGGGAGTACGGGAGTGTAGGGGTACGGGAGTGCAGGGGTACGGGAGTGCAGGGGTACGGGAGTGTAGGGGTACGGGAGTGCAGGGGTACGGGAGTGTAGGGGTACGGGAGTACAGGGGTACGGGAGTGCAGGAGTACGGGAGTGTAGGGGTACGGGAGTACAGGGGTACGGGAGTGCAGGGGTACGGGAGTGCAGGGGTACGGGAGTGCAGGAGTACGGGAGTGCAGGGGTACGGGAGTGCAGGGGTACGGGAGTGCAGGGGTACGGGAGTGTAGGGGTACGGGAGTGCAGGGGTACGGGAGTGTAGGGGTACGGGAGTACAGGGGTACGGGAGTGCAGGAGTACGGGAGTGTAGGGGTACGGGAGTACAGGGGTACGGGAGTGCAGGGGTACGGGAGTGCAGGGGTACGGGAGTGCAGGAGTACGGGAGTGCAGGGGTACGGGAGTGCAGGGGTACGGGAGTGCAGGAGTACGGGAGTGTAGGGGTACGGGAGTGCAGGGGTACGGGAGTGCAGGGGTACGGGAGTGCAGGGGTACGGGAGTGTAGGGGTGTAGGGGTGCAGGGATACGGGAGTGCGGGGGTACGGGAGTGCAGGGGTACGGGAGTGCAGGAGTACAGAGACTGCAGAAGTACAAGAGTACAGGATTACAGGAGTGCAGGCTGCAAGAGTACTGGAGTGCAGGAGTACAGGATGCAGGAATACAGCAGTGCACGAGTACAGGAGTGTAGGAGTACAGGAGTGCAGGAAGAAAGGAGTGCAAGAGTACAGGATTGCAGGAGTGCAGGCTGCAAGAGTACTGGAGTGCAGGAGTACAGGATGCAGGAATACAGCAGTGCAGGAGTGCAGGAGTACAGGAGTGCAGGAATAAAGGAGTGCAAGAGTACAGGATTGCAGGGATGCAGGAGTGCAGGAGTACAGGAGTGCAGCAGTACAGGAGTGCAAGACTGCAGGAATACAGGAGCGCATGAGTACAGGAGAGCAGGAATACAGGAGTTCAGGAGGACAGGAGTGCAGAAGTACGGAAGTACAGGAATACAGGAGTGCGGGAGTGCAAGAATACAGGAGTGCATGAGTACAGGAGAGCAGAAGTACAAGAATGCAGGAATACAAGAGTGCAGGTGTACAGGAGTGCAAGAGTATATAGTGCTGGAGGACAGGAGTTCAGGAGTACAGAAGTGCAGGAGTACAGGAGTGCAAGAATACAGGAGTACAGCAGCGCAAATGTTCAGGAATACAGAAGTGCAGGAGTTCAGGAGTACAGGAGTGCGGGAGTACAGGAGAGCAGGGGTACAGGATGCAGGAATACAGGAGTGCAGAAGTACAGGATGCAGGAATACAGCAGTGCAGGTGTACGGGAGTGCAGGGGTACGGGAGTGCAGGGGTACGGGAGTGCAGGAGTACGGGAGTGCAGGGGTACGGGAGTGTAGGAGTGTGGGAGTGCTGGGGTACGGGAGTGCAGGGGTACGGGAGTGCAGGGGTACGGGAGTGCAGGGGTACGGGAGTGCGGGAGTACGGGAGTGCGGGGGTACGGGAGTGCAGGATTACAGGAGTGCAGGGGTACGGGAGTGCAGGGGTACGGGTGTGCAGGGGTACGGGAGTGTAGGGGTGTAGGGGTGCAGGGGTACGGGAGTGCAGGAGTACGGGAGTGCGGGGGTACGGGAGTGTAGGGGTACGGGAGTGCAGGGGTACGGGAGTGCAGGGGTACGGGAGTGTAGGGGTGTAGGGGTGCAGGGGTATGGGAGTGTAGGGGTACGGGAGTGCAGGAGTGTGGGAGTGCAGGAGTACGGGAGTGTAGGGGTACGGGAGTGCAGGAGTGTGGGAGTGCAGGAGTACGGGAGTGCGGGGGTACGGGAGTGCAGGGGTACGGGAGTGCAGGGGTACGGGAGTGTAGGGGTACGGGAGTGCAGGGGTACGGGAGTGCAGGAGTACGGGAGTGTAGGGGTACGGGAGTACATGGGTACGGGAGTGCAGGGGTCCGGGAGTGCAGGGGTACGGGAGTGCAGGAGTACGGGAGTGCAGGGGTACGGGAGTGTAGGGGTACGGGAGTGCAGGGGTACGGGAGTGCAGGAGTACAGAGACTGCAGAAGTACAAGAGTATTGGATTACAGGAGTGCAGGCTGCAAGAGTACTGGAGTGCAGGAGTACAGGATGCAGGAATACAGCAGTGCACGAGTACAGGAGTGTAGGAGTACAGGAGTGCAGGAAGAAAGGAGTGCAAGAGTACAGGATTACAGGAGTGCAGGCTGCAAGAGTACTGGAGTGCAGGAGTACAGGATGCAGGAATACAGCAGTGCAGGAGTGCAGGAGTACAGGAGTGCAGGAATAAAGGAGTGCAAGAGTACAGGATTGCAGGGATGCAGGAGTGCAGGAGTACAGGAGTGCAGCAGTACAGGAGTGCAAGACTGCAGGAATACAGGAGCGCATGAGTACAGGAGAGCAGGAATACAGGAGTTCAGGAGGACAGGAGTGCAGAAGTACGGAAGTACAGGAATACAGGAGTGCGGGAGTGCAAGAATACAGGAGTGCATGAGTACAGGAGAGCAGAAGTACAAGAATGCAGGAATACAAGAGTGCAGGTGTACAGGAGTGCAAGAGTATATAGTGCTGGAGGACAGGAGTTCAGGAGTACAGAAGTGCAGGAGTACAGGAGTGCAAGAATACAGGAGTACAGCAGCGCAAGAGTTCAGGATTACAGAAGTGCAGGAGTACAGGAGTATGGGAGTGCAGGGATACAGGAGTGCAGGGGTACAGGATGCAGGAATACAGCAGTGCAGAAGTACAGGAGTGCAGAAGTACAGGATGCAGGAATACAGCAGTGCAGGTGTACTGGAGTGAAGGAGTACAGGATGCAGGAATACAGGAGTGCAGGAGTACAGGATGCAGGAATAAAGGAGTGCAAGAGTACAGGATTGCAGGAATGCAGGAGTACAGGAGAACAGGAGTGCAAGAGTACAGGAGTGCAAGAGTACAGGAGTGCAGGAGTGCAGGAGTACAGGAGAACAGGAGTGCAGGAGTACAGTAGTGCAGGAATACAGGAGTATAGCAGCACAAGAGTTCAGGAGTACAGGAGTGCGGGGGTACAGGAGAGCAGGGGTACAGGATGCAGGAATACAGCAGTGCAGGAATACAGGAGTGCGGGAGTGCAAGAATACAGGAGTGCAAGAATACAGGAGTGCATGAGTACAGGAGAGCAGAAGTACAAGAATGCAGGAATACAAGAGTGCAGGTGTACAGGAGTGCAAGAGTATATAGTGCTGGAGTACAGGAGTGCAGGAATACAGAAGTGCAAGAGTTCAGGAGTACAGGAGTGCGGGAGTACAGGAGAGCAGGGGTACAGGATGCAGGAATACAGGAGTGCAGAAGTACAGGATGCAGGAATACAGCAGTGCAGGTGTACTGGAGTGCAGGAGTACAGGTTGCAGGAATACAGCAGTGCAGGAGTGCAGGAGTACAGGAGTGCAGGAATAAAGGAGTGCAAGAGTACAGTATTGCAGGGATGCAGGAGTGCAGGAGTACAGGAGTGCAGCAGTACAGGAGTGCAAGACTGCAGGAATACAGGAGCGCATGAGTACAGGAGAGCAGGAATACAGGAGTTCAGGAGGACAGGAGGACAGGAGTGCAGAAGTACGGAAGTACAGGAATACAGGAGTGCGGGAGTGCAAGAATACAGGAGTGCATGAGTACAGGAGAGCAGAAGTACAAGAATGCAGGAATACAAGAGTGCAGGTGTACAGGAGTGCAAGAGTATATAGTGCTGGAGGACAGGAGTTCAGGAGTACAGAAGTGCAGGAGTACAGGAGTGCAAGAATACAGGAGTACAGCAGCGCAAATGTTCAGGATTACAGGAGAGCAGGCGTGCTGGAGTATGGGAGTGCAGGGATACAGGAGTGCAGGGGTACAGGATGCAGGAATACAGCAGTGCAGAAGTACAGGAGTGCAGAAGTACAGGATGCAGGAATACAGCAGTGCAGGTGTACTGGAGTGAAGGAGTACAGGATGCAGGAATACAGGAGTGCAGGAGTACAGGAGTGCAGGAATAAAGGAGTGCAAGAGTACAGGATTGCAGGAATGCAGGAGTACAGGAGAACAGGAGTGCAAGAGTACAGGAGTGCAAGAGTACAGGAGTGCAGGAGTACAGGAGTACAGGAGAACACGAGTGCAAGAGTACAGGAGTGCAAGAGTACAGGAGTGCAAGAGTACAGGAGTGCAGGAGTGCAGGAGTACAGGAGAACAGGAGTGCAAGAGTACAGGAGTGCAAGAGTACAGGAGTGCAGGAGTACAGGAGTGCAGGATTGCAGGAGTACTGGAGAGCAGGAGTGCAGGAACGCATGAGTGCAGGAATACAGCAGTGCAGGAGTGCAGGAGTACAGGAGTGCAGGAATAAAGGAGTGCAAGAGTACAGGATTGCAGGAATGCTTGAGTACAGGAGTGCAGGAGTGCAGGAGTACAGGAGAATAGGAGTGCAAGAGGACAGGAATGCAAGAGTACAGGAGTGCAGGATTGCAGGAACGCATGAGTACAGGAGTGCAAGAGTGCAGGAGTACAGGAGTGCAGGAGTACAGGAGTGCCGGAGTGCAAGAGTGCAGGAGTGCAAGAGTACAGGAGTGCAGGAGTACGGGAGTACAGGAGTGCAAGAGGACAGATTTACAGATTTTACAGATTACTTACAGTGTGGAAACAGGCCCTTCGGCCCAACAAGTCCACACCGACCCGCCGAAGCTTATACCACCCAGACCCATACTCCTACATTCGCAGGAGTGCAAGAGTGCAGGTGTGCAAGAGTACAGGAGTGCTGGAGTACAGGAGAGCAAGGTTGCAGGACTGCAGGAGTGCAGGACTTCAGGAGTACGGGACTGCTGGGGTACAGGAGTGCAGGGGTACAGGAGTGCAAGGGTACAGGATTTCAGGGGTACGGGAGTGCAAGGATACAGGAGTGCAGGAACACTGGAGTGCAAGAGTACAGGAGTGCAAGAGTACAGGAGTGCAGGGGTACAGGAGTGCAGGACTGCAGGGGTGCAGGAGTGCAGGAGTACAGGAGTGCAAGAGTACAGGAGTGCTGGAGTACAGGAGTGCAGGGGTGCAGGAGTGCAGGAACACTGGAGTGCAAGAGTACAGCAGTGCAGAGGTACAGGAGTGCAGAAGTCCAGGATGCAGGAGTACAGGATGCAGGAATACAGCAGTGCAGGAGTACTGGAGTGTAGGAGTACAGGAGTGTAGGAGTACAGGAGAGCAGGGACACATGAGGGCAGGAGTACGGGAGTGCAGGAGTACAGGAGTGCAGGGGTCATGAGTGCAGAAGTACAAGAATGGAGGAGTGCAAGAGTACAGGAGTGCATGAGCCCGGGAGTGCAGGAATACAGGAGAGCAGGTGTGCATGAGTACAGGAGAGCCGGAATACAGGAGTTCAGGAGGATAGGATGCAGGAATACAGGAGTGCAAGAATACAGGAGTGCATGAGTGCATGAGTACAGGAATGCAGGAGTACAGAGGAACAAGAGTGCAGGAATACAAGAGTGCAGGTGTACAGGAGTGCAAGAGTATATAGTGCAGGAGTACAGGAGAGCAGGAATGCAGGACTGCAAGACTGCAGAAGTACAAGAGTATTGGATTACAGGAGTGCAGGCTGCAAGAGTACTGGAGTGCAGGAGTACAGGATGCAGGAATACAGCAGTGCACGAGTACAGGAGTATAGGAGTACAGGAGTGCAGGAAGAAAGGAGTGCAAGAGTACAGGATTACAGGAGTGCAGGCTGCAAGAGTACTGGAGTGCAGGAGTACAGGATGCAGGAATACAGCAGTGCAGGAGTGCAGGAGTACAGGAGTGCAGGAATAAAGGAGTGCAAGAGTACAGGATTGCAGGGATGCAGGAGTGCAGGAGTACAGGAGTGCAGCAGTACAGGAGTGCAAGACTGCAGGAATACAGGAGCGCATGAGTACAGGAGAGCAGGAATACAGGAGTTCAGGAGGACAGGAGTGCAGAAGTACGGAAGTACAGGAATACAGGAGTGCGGGAGTGCAAGAATACAGGAGTGCATGAGTACAGGAGAGCAGAAGTACAAGAATGCAGGAATACAAGAGTGCAGGTGTACAGGAGTGCAAGAGTATATAGTGCTGGAGGACAGGAGTTCAGGAGTACAGAAGTGCAGGAGTACAGGAGTGCAAGAATACAGGAGTACAGCAGCGCAAGAGTTCAGGATTACAGGAGAGCAGGCGTGCTGGAGTATGGGAGTGCAGGGATACAGGAGTGCAGGGGTACAGGATGCAGGAATACAGCAGTGCAGAAGTACAGGAGTGCAGAAGTACAGGATGCAGGAATACAGCAGTGCAGGTGTACTGGAGTGAAGGAGTACAGGATGCAGGAATACAGGAGTGCAGGAGTACAGGAGTGCAGGAATAAAGGAGTGCAAGAGTACAGGATTGCAGGAATGCAGGAGTACAGGAGAACAGGAGTGCAAGAGTACAGGAGTGCAAGAGTACAGGAGTGCAGGAGTGCAGGAGTACAGGAGAACAGGAGTGCAAGAGTACAGGAGTGCAAGAATACAGGAGTGCAGGAGTACAGGAGTGCAGGATTGCAGGAGTACTGGAGAGCAGGAGTGCAGGAACGCATGAGTGCAGGAATACAGCAGTGCAGGAGTGCAGGAGTACAGGAGTGCAGGAATAAAGGAGTGCAAGAGTACAGGATTGCAGGAATGCTTGAGTACAGGAGTGCAGGAGTGCAGAAGTACAGGAGAATAGGAGTGCAAGAGGACAGGAATGCAAGAGTACAGGAGTGCAGGATTGCAGGAACGCATGAGTACAGGAGTGCAAGAGTGCAGGAGTACAGGAGTGCAGGAGTACAGGAGTGCAGGAGTACAGGAGTGCAGGAGTGCAAGAGTGCAGGAGTGCAGGAGTACAGGAGTGCAGGAGTGCAAGAGGACAGATTTACAGATTTTACAGATTACTTACAGTGTGGAAACAGGCCCTTCGGCCCAACAAGTCCACACCGACCCGCCGAAGCTTATACCACCCAGACCCATACTCCTACATTCGCAGGAGTGCAAGAGTGCAGGTGTGCAAGAGTACAGGAGTGCTGGAGTACAGGAGAGCAAGGTTGCAGGACTGCAGGAGTGCAGGACTTCAGGAGTACGGGACTGCTGGGGTACAGGAGTGCAGGGATACAGGAGTGCAAGGGTACAGGATTTCAGGGGTACGGGAGTGCAAGGATACAGGAGTGCAGGAACACTGGAGTGCAAGAGTACAGGAGTGCAAGAGTACAGGAGTGCAGGGGTACAGGAGTGCAGGACTGCAGGGGTGCAGGAGTGCAGGAGTACAGGAGTGCAAGAGTACAGGAGTGCTGGAGTACAGGAGTGCAGGGGTGCAGGAGTGCAGGAACACTGGAGTGCAAGAGTACAGCAGTGCAGAGGTACAGGAGTGCAGAAGTCCAGGATGCAGGAGTACAGGATGCAGGAATACAGCAGTGCAGGAGTACTGGAGTGTAGGAGTACAGGAGTGTAGGAGTACAGGAGAGCAGGGACACATGAGGGCAGGAGTACGGGAGTGCAGGAGTACAGGAGTGCAGGGGTCATGAGTGCAGAAGTACAAGAATGGAGGAGTGCAAGAGTACAGGAGTGCATGAGCCCGGGAGTGCAGGAATACAGGAGAGCAGGTGTGCATGAGTACAGGAGAGCAGGAATACAGGAGTTCAGGAGGATAGGATGCAGGAATACAGGAGTGCAAGAATACAGGAGTGCATGAGTGCATGAGTACAGGAATGCAGGAGTACAGAGGAACAAGAGTGCAGGAATACAAGAGTGCAGGTGTACAGGAGTGCAAGAGTATATAGTGCAGGAGTACAGGAGAGCAGGAATGCAGGACTGCAAGACTGCAGAAGTACAAGAGTATTGGATTACAGGAGTGCAGGCTGCAAGAGTACTGGAGTGCAGGAGTACAGGATGCAGGAATACAGCAGTGCACGAGTACAGGAGTGTAGGAGTACAGGAGTGCAGGAAGAAAGGAGAGCAAGAGTACAGGATTACAGGAGTGCAGGCTGCAAGAGTACTGGAGTGCAGGAGTACAGGATGCAGGAATACAGCAGTGCACGAGTACAGGAGTGTAGGAGTACATGAGTGCAGGAATAAAGGAGTGCAAGAGTACAGGATTACAGGATTGCAAGAATGCAAGAGTACAGGAGAGCAGGATTGTTTGACTGCAGGAGTACGGGACTGCAGGGGTACGGGAGTGCAGGGGTACAGGAGTGCAGGGGTACAGGAGTGCAGGGGTACGAGAGTGCAGGGTTACGGGAATGCAGGGGTACAGGAGTGCACGGGTACAGGAGTGCAGGGGTATGAGAGTGCAGAAGTACAGGAGAGGAGTGCAAGACTGTAGGAGTACGGTAGTGCAGGAGTACAGGAGTGCAGAGGTACAGGAGTGCTGGAGTACAGGAGTGCAAGAATACAGGAGTATAGCAGTGCAAGAGTGCAGGAGTACAGGAGTGCGGGAGTATGGAGGTGCAGGGATACAGGAGTGCAGGGTTACGGGTCTCAGGGATACGGGAGCGCAGGAATACAGGAGTGCAGGAATACAGGAGTGCAAGAGTACAGGTGTGCAAGAGTGCAGGAGTGCAGGAGTACAGGTGTACAGGAGTGCAAGAGTACAGAAGTGCAGGAGAACATACTGGCAAGAATACGGGAGTACAGGTGTACAGGAGTGCAAGAGTGCAGGAGTGATTGAATACAGGTGTTCAGAAGTACAGGAGAGCAGGAATACAAGAGTGTAGGTGTACAGGAGTGCAAGACTATATAGTGCAAGAGTACAGGAGTACAGGAGTGCAAGAATACAGGAGTACCGCAGTGCAGGATTACTGAAGTGCGGGAGTGCAGGAGTGCAGGGGTACAGGGGTACAGGAGTGCAGGGGTACAAGAATGCAGGAGTACCTCTTGAGATAATGTTCTATGGACCAAGTTCGAGAACCAATCATTCTCCAGGTGATATCTCCCAGACAAGTCACTTTCCCAACATTCTGAACGATGTTCTGTGGCCTGCTCAATCTCACTTGCAGAGCTTCACCTTACAAGGTCATATCATTAACACTTTGGCTGCCATTTGAAATGTTTTCGTTGTAGCATGTTTGTCTGTCCATTCTTCCTTCTTTACCTTCTGCTGCACTGTTCTCCAGGATCATGACTGATCCAACACTCCTGACATCCCTTTTCCTGCCCTTTCCCCTCGATTCCCTGAATGATCACAAATCTATCGATCTCAATCTCAAATATACCCAAGGACTCAGCCCCCACAGCTCCCTGTGACAAGGAGTACCAAAGATCCTCAACCCTCCGAGAGAAGAAATTCCTCCTCATCTCAGTCTTAAATTAGCCCACCTTTATTCAGAGGCTGTGCCCTCTCGTCTTAGACAAACATCCCCTTCCCATCTGAAACCTATGCTCTCTCGTTCTAGTCTCCCCTATCCTGGGAAAAAGCCCTTGGCTATTCACACTATCCATACCTCTTGTGACTTTATGAACCTCTATAAGGTCAGCTTCTGACACTCCAGGGAAAATACCCCAGCCTATTCAGCCTCTGCCGAAAGTTCCATCTCTCCAACCCCAACAACTTCAATTATCAATCACCATTAATTGCTGCAGCCTCCATGGCAACATCATTAACTATCAAACAAATTGCTCATCAGCACTTCCCTCTCATATAGAATAAAAGAGGGTGTTCCTTTGGAATTGATATTCTTGCAAATGATCCTGATGAGTACAAGACAAAACAGAATCATTAAGTCAGACAGTTGAATAGCATGGGTACAAACGACAGGATGACTGAATGCCCGTAGTACTGAGCAAAATAGAAACTGATGGACACGTATGTTAAAACACAGGAGCACACAAGGAACAATCAGGGGTCACAAAGAGGAGGCTGTGTATCTAACCCCGTGCTGTCCCTGTCCTGGGAGTGTTTGATGGGGGACAGAGTAGAAAGAGCATTACTCTGTTTCTAACACCATGCTGTCCCTCTCCTGGGTGTGTTTATGGGGGACAGTGTAGATGGAGCTTTACTCTGGATCTAACACCATGCTGTTCCTTTCCTTGGAGTGTTTGATGGGAGGACAGTGTAGAGAGAGCTTTACTCTGTATCTAATCCCATGCTGTCCCTGTCCTGGGAGTGTTTGAAGGGGGTGGGGGACAGTGTAGAGGAGCTTTACTCTGTAACTAACCCCATGTTGTACCTGTCCTGGGAGGATTTGATGGGTGAACAATGTGGAGGGAGCTTTTCTCTGTATTTTACCGTGTGCTGTCCCTGTCCTGGGCGTGTTTGATCAGGACTGTTACCTCATTCCATGAGAAAATACCGTGAGAAAACCCACTATGTTTCACAGTGGAAATCCCTCAGAAAACATGACACAGACTTAGTGAAAGTAAATGGAAGGCTCAGTCTCCTGTCTCTGGCCTGTTCTCTCAGGTTAATGTCAAAGATGCCAAGTCCCTTCTTTAAAATGAGCAGGGAGGAGCTGTCTGGTGTCATGACCAATATTGATCACTCAATCACTATTGCAAAAACCGAGCGCATTTTGATGAAACCTTATTGTGTTGGAATTGACCAGCGTGCTGTACACATTATTTCAGGAACTAATCTTTAAAGTCCACTCTGCTGGTTCGAACACACTTGGAAACATCCAGAGATTGTGAAAGGTGCTACAGAAAATCTCACTTTTCAATGTTTTTCTAAGTTACATCTGTGCTTAAAATAACAGTGTCCAATTTCACATGGCCCCAGGATACAGTCCAACAGGTTTATATGAAACCACGAGGCTTCGAAGCAATGTACCTTCATCAGGTGAAGTGCAAGGAGCTGGTCTCATACAGTGTGAGGATGTGAAGGGGATGGCCTACAGTTCAGAGACAGCCAGAGAGATCATTACAAAGAATTAAATATCAGGAGACAAACCAAACAGCTGAGTGAACATGCTGGGTCTAAGAATCGTGTGCTGAGGGTCGAACTAAAGTAACAAGTAATCCCAAACTGTCCACACTAATTAAGGTGGAAAGAGATAACAAGTTCCCAAGGTGATGATCTCCCCTTCACTTGTTACTCAGCTGTTGACACTTTACTCATACCATCGGACATGATTGACCACCTGCAGGGACTTCTTATTCATCCGACTGGCACTCCACTCCCACCATTCGGATGGTCCTTTGATCTCTCTGTGGATCAATTCTGTGCCTGTGGTCTGACCTGCACTTCTCCTGGTCAAGGGGCAGCGTGCCGAAAGCTTGTGATTTCAAATTCACTGCCACAAAGAAATCCTTGTCTTGTCACCTGGAGGCTGTCTTTGGCTGTCATCCAGCCTTCTACTTTCCTTTCCTGACTACACCTTGTCAATACTTGTCAACATCGGCACACCCAGTTATCAACTTGCAGCTCATTTGGATTCCAATGTTCCAAACAGAGCTGCACTTCCCCTCCCTCAGATTTCCAGCTTTCCTCTTCAAGCACATGCCTGGGAATTGAGAAGTACCACAACAATAAGACAGACACATTCAGGCCCCTTTCTACTTTACAGCCGCTGTGACTTTAGAGGTCAATAGTAAAAAGACAATGCACAGAGATTCTCCGAGCACTCCCATGTTCTGGATAGAGATAAGGGGTGAATATGATTGAACAGAATCACAGGATATTCAGTCAGGGACAGTATATATCAATAAAGTGACATACTGTGGATGCTGGAAATCTGTAACAGTTTATAGAAAACCAGATAGTTGGATACACAACAGGGTTGAGATATACACACAGGATAGCAATCTTTTGTGACATATACATTACCCACAAGTGTACGCACCGACCAACTGGGTTGGTATATATGATGTGGAGGTGCCAGTGTTGGACAGGGTGGACAAAGTCAGAAATTACACAACAGCCAATCCTAGGAGCCAGGCTGGCTCGGAAACTCTGATTTATTGTTCCATCGGAAACCTCGCACCAATCCAGCTCCTCCTACTGCCCCCCCCAACCATGACCTCACCCTCCCATCACCAAACCATTCCCTCCCAGACCATCCATGAACCTCATCACCTCAGGGGCTACACCGCACCAGCCAGTTCCATCTCCTACCCAAAATTCACAAACCAGCCTGCCTCGGTCGACCCATTGTCCCAGCCTGCTCCTGCCCTACTGAATGTATCTCTTCATACCTTGACATTGTCCTATCCCCCTTGGTCTAGGATCTCCCCACATTTATTTGGGACACTACCAATGCCATTCACCTCCTCCATGATTTTTGTTTCCCTGACCCCAAATGCCTCATCTTCACCATGGCCATCAAGGCCCTGTACACCTCCATCCACCATGACCAGGGCCTCCAGCCCACTGTTTCTTCCTCTCCCACCAACCCAACCAATACCTTCCACTGATACACCCATCCGATTGACTGAACCTTACCTCACCCTCAACAATTTCTCCTTCTAATCCTTCCACTTGCTCCTGACAAAAAGGTAGCCATGGGCACCTTCATGGGCACCAGCTGTGCCTGTCTCTTTGTTGGGGACGTGGAACAGTGTAGCTTCCACAGCTACACCGGCAGCATTTCCTACCTTTTCCTCTGCTACATTGATGACAGTAAAGGCACAATCTTATCCTCCCATGAGGAGGTTGAACAATTCATCAACTTCACCAGCTCCAGTTCCAGCTCCTCACAGACCGTGTTCGGGAACTGGAGCTGGAGTTGGATGGACTGAGGATTATTCCAGAGGCTGAGAGGGTGATAGATAGAAGCTACAGGGACATAGATACACCAGAGAACAGCTGGGTAACAGTTAGAGGTGGGAAGGGGAGGAAGCAGGCAGTGCAGGGATCCCCTGTGGTCGTTCCCCTCAACAATAAGTATACCTCTTTGGATACTGTTGGGGGGGACGGCCTAGCAGGGGTAAGCTGCAGTGACCAGGTCTCTGGCACGAGGTCTGGCTCTGAGGCTCAGAAGGGAAAGGGGGAGAGGAGGAGAGCGCTAGGTATAGGAGACTCTATAGTTAGAGGGACAGACAGGCGGTTCTGTGGACATGGGCGAGACTCTCGGATGGTTTGTTGCCTCCCGGGTGCCAGGGTCCGAGACGTCTCAGACCGTGTCTTCAGAATCCTTAAGGGGGAGAGTGTGCAGCAAGAAGTCGTGGTGCACGTTGGCACCAAGGACATAGGTAGGAAGAGGGGTGGGGAGGTCATTCAGGAGCTCAGGGAGTTAGGCTGGAAGCTAAAAGCTAGGACGGACAGAGGCATCATCTCTGGGTTGTTGCCGGTGCCACGTGACAGTGAGGCAAGGAATAGGGAGAGAGTGCAGTTGAACACGTGGCTGCAAGGATGGTGTAGGAGGGAGGGCTTCAGATATTTGGACAATTGGACTGCATTCTGGGGAAGGTGGGACCTGTACAAACAGGACGGGTTGCACCTGAACCAGAAGGGCACCAATATCCTGGGAGGTAGGTTTGCTAGCACTCTTCGGGGGGGTTTAAACTAATTTGGCAGGGGGATGGGATCCGGACTTGTAGTCCAGCAAGTAGGTTAGCTGTTTGTCAGGATGTCCAAGAATGTAGGGAGGCTGTGGAGAAGGTAGCACTGACAGGGAATACTTGCGGACACAGAGATGGGTTCAAGTGTGTATACTTCAATGCAAGGAGTATCAGAAATAAGGTGGGTGAACTTAAGGCGTGGATCGGTACCTGGGACTACGATGTTGTGGCCATCACGGAAACGTGGATAGATGAGGGACAGGAATGGCTGTTGGAGGTTCCTGGTTACAGATGTTTCAGTAAGATTAGGGAGGGTGGTAAAAAAGGAGGGGGGGGTGGCATTGCTAATTAGAAATGGTATAACGGCTGCAGAAAGGCTGTTCGAGGGGGATCTGCCTTTGGAGGTAGTATGGGCTGAAGTCAGAAATAGGAAAGGTGCAGTCACCTTGTTGGGTGTTTATTATAGGCCCCCCAATAGCAGCAGAGATGTGGAGAAACAGATTGGGAAACCGATTTTGGAAAGGTGCAGAAGCCACAGGGTAGTAGTCATGGGCGACTTCAACTTCCCAAATATTGATTGGAAGCTCTTTAGATCAAGTAGATTGGACAGGGCGGTGTTTGTGCAGTGTGTCCAGGAAGCTTTTCTAACTCAGTATGTAGATTGTCTGACCAGAGGGGAGGCCATATTGGATTTGGTACTTGGAAACGAACCGGGACAAGTGATGGGCTTGTTAGTGAGTGAGTATTTTGGTGATGGTGACCACAATTCTGTGACTTTCACCTTGGTTATGGAGAGAGATAGGTGCGGCAACAGGGTAGGTTTTACAATTGGGGGAAGGGTAAATACGATGCTGCAAGACAGGATCTGAGGAGCACAAATTGGGAGCATAGGCTGTCAGGGAAGGATGTCTTGGAAATGTGGAACTTTTTCAAGGAACAGATACGACAATGTGTTGGGCATTTTGAAAAACTTGAGGATAGACAAGTCCCCGGGCCTGATGGGATATATCCTAGGATGATATGGGAAGCAAGAGAGGAAATTGCAGAGCCGTTGGCAATGGTCTTTTCGTCTTCACTGTCAATGGGGGTGGTGCCAGGGGACTGGAGAGTGGCGAATGTTGTGGGAATAGGGATAACCCCGGGAATTACAAGCCAGTTAGTCTTACTTCGGTGGTAGGCAAAGTAATGGAAAGGGTACTGAGGGATAGGATTTATGAGTATCTGGAAAGACACTGCTTGATTAGGGACAGCCAGCACGGATTTGTGAGGGGTACGTCTTGCCTTACAAGTCTTATTGAATTCCTTGAGGAGGTGACCAAGCATGTGGATGAGGGTAGAGCAGTGGATGTAGTGTACATGGATTTTAGTAAGGCATTTGATAAGGTTCCCCATGGTAGGCTTATGTGGAAAGTCAGGAGGCATGGGATAGAGGGAAATTTGGTCAGTTGGATAGAGAACTGGCTAACCGGTCAAAGTCAGAGAGTGGTGATAGATGGTAAATATTCAGCCTGGAGCCCAGTTACAAGTGGAGTTCCGCAGGGTTCAGTTCTGGGTCCTCTGCTGTTGGTAATTTTTATTCATGACTTAGAAGAGAGAGTCGAAGGGTAGGTCAGTAAATTTGCAGACGATACGAAAATTGGTGGAGTTGTGGATAGTGAGGAGGGCTGTTGTTGGCTGCAGAGGGACTTAGATATGATGCAGAGCTGGGCTGAGGAGTGGTAGATGGAGTTCAACCCTGTCAAGTGTGAGGTTGTCCATTTTGGAAGGACAAATAAGAATGCGGAATACAGGGTTAACGGTAGGGTTCTTAGTCAGGTGGAGGAACAGAGGGATCTTGGGGTCTATGTACATAGATCTTTGAAAGTTGCCACTCAGGTGGATAGAGTTTGTAAGAAGGCCTATGGTGTATTAGCGTTCATTAGCAGAGGGATTGAATTCAAGAGTTGTGAAGTGATGTTGCAGCTGTACAGGACCTTGGTTAGGCCACAGTTGGAGTACAGTGTGCAGTTCTGGTCCCCTCATTTTAGGAAAGATGTGGAAGCTTTGGAGAGGGTGCAGAGGAGATTTACCAGGATGTTGCCTGGAATGGAGAATAGGTCGTACGAGGATAGGTTGAGAGTTCTCGGCCTTTTCTCATTGGAACGGCGAAGGATGAGGGGTGACTTGATAGAGGTTTATCAGATGATCAGGGGAATAGATAGAGTAGACAGTCAGAGACTTTTTCCCCGGGTACAACAGAGTGTTGCAAGGGGACATAAATTTAAGGTGAAGGGTGGAAGGTATGGGGGGGGATGTCAGGGGTGGGTTCTTTACCCAGAGAGTGGTGGGGGCATGGAATGCGCTGCCTGTGGGAGTGGCAGAGTCAGAATCATTGGTGACCTTTAAGCGGCATTTGGATAGGTACATGGATAGGTGCTTAATCTAGGATAGACGTTCGGCACAACATCGTGGGCCGAAGGGCCTGTTCTGTGCTGTATTGTTCTATGTTCTATGTTCTAGGAGTACAGGAGTGCAAGAATACAGGAGTACAGGAGTGCAGGAGTACAGGAGAGCAGGAGTACAGGAGAGCAGGAGTACAGGAGTACAGGAGTGCAAGAGTACAGGAGTGCAGGAGTACAGGAGTGCAGGAGTACAGGACTGCAGGAGTTCAGGAGTACAGGAGTGCAAGAGTACAGGAGTGCAGGGGTGCAGGGGTGCAGGAATAAAGGAGTGCAAGAGTACAGGAGTGCAGGAATAAAGGAGTGCAAGAGTACAGGATTACAGGAGTGCAGAAGTACGGAAGTGCAGTACTACGGTGGTGCAGGGGTACGGTAGTGCAGAAGTACGGAAGTGCAGTAGTACGGCGGTGCAGGGGTACAGGGGTGCAGGAGTGCAGGGGTACAGGGATGCAGGAGTGCAGGAGTACGGAAGTGCAGTACTACGGTGGTGCAGGGGTACGGTAGTGCAGAAGTACGGAAGTGCAGTAGTACGGCGGTGCAGGGGTACAGGGGTGCAGGAGTGCAGGGGTACAGGGATGCAGGAGTGCAGGAGTACAGGAGTGCAGGAGTGCAGGAATAAAGGAGTGCAGGAGTGCAGGAGTACAGGAGTACAGGAGTGCAGGAGTGCAGGAGTGCAGGAGTGCAGGAATAAAGGAGTGCAGGAGTGCAGGAGTACAGGAGTACAGGGGTGCAGGGGTGCAGGAGTTCAGGAGTACAGGAGTGCAGGAATAAAGGAGTGCAAGAGTACAGGATTACAGGAGTGCAGAAGTACAGAAGTGCAGTAGTATGGTGGTGCAGGGGTACGGGAGTGCAGGAGTACGGGAGTGCAGGACTACAGGAGTGCAGGAGTACGGGATACAGGGATACGAGAATCTAGGAGTACGGGATGCAGGGGCACGGGAGTGTAGGAGTACAGCAGAGCAGGAGTACAGAAGAGCAGCACATTGGGAGTACAGGAGTGCAGGATTGCAGGAATACAGGAATGCAGGAGTACAGGAATACAAGAGTGCCGGAATACAGGAGCACAGGAGTGCAGGAGTATAGGAGTACAAGAGTGCAGGTATACAGGAGTGCAGGAGTACAGGAGTGCAGGAGTACAGGAGTGCAGGCATAAAGGAGTACAAGATTACAGGAGTGCAGGGGGACAGGAGAGCAGAAATAGAGGAGTGCAGGAGTGCAAGAGTACAGGAGTATAGGACAGCAGGAATACAGGAGTATCGGAATATAGGATTGCAAGAGTACAGGGGTACGGGAGTGCAGGATTACGGGAGTGCAGGGGTATGGGAGTGCAGGAGTACGGGAGTGCAGGAGTACGGGAGTGCAGGGGTACGGGAGTGTAGGGGTACGGGAGTGCAGGGGTACAGGAGTGCAGGGGTACGGGAGTGCAGGGGTACAGGAGTGTAGGGGTACGGGAGTACGGGAGTATGGGAGTGCAGGGTTACAGGACTACAGGAATCCAGGACTGCAAGAGTACAGGAGTACAGGGGTGCAGGAGTACAGGAGTGCTGAAATAAAGGAGTGCAAGAGTACAGGATTACAGGACTGCAGGAGTACAGGATTGCTGGAGTGCAGGAGTGCAAGAGTGCAGGAGTGCAAGAGTGCAGGAGTGCAGGAGTACAAGAGTGCAAGAGTATATAGTGCAAGAGTATAGGAGTACTGGAGTACAGACGTGCAGGAGCACAGGATTGCAAGAATACAGGGGTACAGCAGTGCAAGAGTGCAGGAGTACAGGAGTGCAGGAATAAAGGAGTGCAAGAGTACATGATTACAGGCCTGCAGGAGTACAGGGTTGCTGGAGTACAGGAGTGCAAGAGTTTAGGTGTGCAAGAGTACAGGAGTGCTGGAGTACAAGAGTGCAGGAGTACAGGAGTGCAAGAGTATATTGTGCAAGAGTACAGGAGTGGTGGAGTACAGATGTGCAGAAGTATAGGAGTGCAAGAATACAAGAGTACAGCAGTGCAAGAGTGCAGGAGTGCAGGAGTACAGGAGTGCCGGAGTGCAGGAGTACAGGAGTGCAGGAGTACAGGAGTACAGGATTACAGGAGTGCAGGCTGCAAGAGTACAGGAGTGCAGGAGTACAGGATGCAGGAATACAGGACTGCAAGAGTACAGGAGTATAAGAGTGCAGTTGTACAGGAGTGCAAGAGTATAGGAGTGCAAGAATACAGGTGTACAGCAGTGCAAGAGTACAAGAGTGCATGAGTGCAGCAATGCAGGAGTACAGGAGTGCAAGAGTATATAGTGCAGGATTACAGGTGTGCTGGAGTACAGGAGTGCAAAAGTACGGGAGTGCAGGAGTACGGGCATTCAGGAGTACGGGAGTGCAGGGCTACAGGAGTAAATGAGTGCAGTGGTACAGGATTGCAGGAGTACAGGAATACGGGAATGCAGGTGTACAGGAGAGCAGCACATTGCGAATACGGGAGTGCAGGGGTACTGGAGAGCAGGGGTACGGGTGTACGAGAGTAGGGGAGTGCAGGGGGAGAGGAGTGCAGGAGGACAGGAGGACAGGAGTGCAGGAGTGCAGGAGGACAGGAGTGAAGGAGTGCAGGAGTGCAGGAATACAGGAGTACAGCAGTGCAAGAGTGCAGGAGTACAGGAGGACAGGAGTGCAGGAGTGCAGGAGGACAGGAGTGCAGGAGTGCAGGAGGACAGGAGTGCAGGAGTGCAGGAGGACAGGAGTGAAGGAGTACAGGAGTGCAGGAATACAGGAGTGCAGGAATACAGGAGTACAGCAGTGCAAGAGTGCAGGAGTACAGGAGAGCAGGAATGCAGGACTGCAAGAGTACAGGATTACAGGAGTGCAGGCTGCAAGAGGAACAGGAGTGCAGGAATGCAAGAGTACAGGAGTGCTGGAGTGCAGGAGTGTAAGAGTACAGGATTACAGGAGTGCAGGAGTACATGAGTACAGCAGTGCAGGAATACAGAAGTGCAGGAGTACAGGAGTGAAGGAGAACAGGATTACAGGAGTACAGGAGTGCAAGAGTACAGGAATGCTAGAGTACACTAGAGTACAGGCGTGAAGGAGTACAGGAGTGCAGGAATACAGGAGTGCATTAGTGCAGGAGCGCATGTGTACCAGAGCACGAGTACAGGAGAACATGTGTACAGGAATACAGGGGTGCAGGAATACAGGTGTGCATGAGTCCAGGAATGAAGGAGTACTGGCGTATAGGAATACAGGAGTGCAGGAGTGCACGAGTACAGGAGTGCAGGAACACAAGAGTACAGGAGTGCTGGAGTGCAGGAATACAGGAGTCCAGGAGTGCACGAGTACAGGAGTGCTGGAGTGCAGGAACACAAGAGTAAAGGACTGTAAGAGTACAGGAGTGCAGGAATACAGGACTGCAATAATACAGGAGTGCAAGAGTACAGGATTACAGGAGTGCAGGAGTACAGGAATGCTAGAGTACAGGAGTGCAGGATTGCAGGAGTACAGGAGTGAAGGAGTACAGGAGTGCAGGAATACAGGAGTGCAGGAATGCAGGAGTGCATTAGTGCAGGAGCGCATGAGTACCAGAGCACGAGTACAGGAGCACATGTGTACAGGAATACAGGGGTGCAGGAATACAGGTGTGCATGAGTCCAGGAATGAAGGAGTACTGGCGTGCAGGAATACAGGAGTCCAGGAGTACAGGCATGTAAGAATACAGGAGTGCAGGAGTGCACGAGTACAGGAGTGCAGGAGTGCATGAGTACAGGAGTACAAGATTACAGAAGTACAGGAGTGCAGGAGTACAAGAGTGCAGGAGTACAGGAGTGCAGGAGTGCTGGAGTACAGCACCACATCAGTGCAGAAGTGAAGGAGTGCACGAGTAAAGGAGTAGATGAGTACGGGATACAAGAGTGCAGGAGTACAGGAGTGCTGGAGTAGAGGTGTACAGCAATACAGGAGTACAGCAGTGCAGGAGTATAGCAGTGCAGAGTACAGGTGTGCAGAGATGCAGCAGTGCAGGTGTACAGCACAACAGCAGTGCAGGAGTACAAGAATACAGAAGTGTATTGCACGGGCCGCACAGTGGCTCAGTGGTTAGCAATGCTGCCTCACAATACTAGGGACCGAGTTCGGTTCCAGCCTCGGGTGATGGTCTGTGTGGAGTTTACACATTCTCCCTGTGTGTGTGCCTGGGTTTCCTCCCACAATCCAAAGATGTGCAGCTTTGGGTGGGTTAGCCATGCTAAATTGTCCATAGTGTTCAGGGCTGTATAGGTTAGGTGCATTAGTCAGGGGTAAATGTACAGTAATTGTGTGGGGAAATGGGTTTGGGTGGGATACTAATCGGAGGGTCAGTGGGGAGTTGTTGGGCCAAAGGCCTGTTTCCACATTGTAGGGATTCTAAGGAGTACAGTGAATAGTGTTTAATGTCAGCACACATGGTGCCACCCCAGGCACCATGTTACCTGAGTGAGGATTTAAGGACAAAGTAGTAAGAGAGACGAGAATTAAAAAGTTGAGCATTACTTCATAGAATAGTAGAAAAATAAAGAAATCAGTAACGGTTTATAATCTTCCATAGTTTAAACTAGGAAATTAGTGGAACACTTTAAACGTTCTATGTTATTTGAAGGTCATTTGCTTATCTCGCTCTCCGAGAGACCTCAGCGTCTGTTCTCAGCGTGGCTGCTACCAATACCATCACTGCTACTGAAACTGTTGCCTCTCTGATCTCCCCCAGTGCCTCAGGAACATGTTCCAGGCAGAATCCAGCAGAAAGCTGCTTCAGATCTGATATGTTAAAAACAATGACTGCAGATGCTGAAAACCAAATACTGGATTAGTGGGGCTGGAAGAGCACAGCAGTTCAGGCAGCATCCAACGAGCAGCGAAATCGACGTTTCGGGCAAAAGCCCTTCATCAGGAATAAAGGCAGTGAGCCTGAAGCGTGGAGAGATAAGCTAGAGGAGGGTGGGGGTGGGGAGAGAGTAGCGTAGAGAGCTGCAGCATAACAATGAGAGTTGGTGGTAGAGCCCATGGTGCAGGATTGAAGTGCCGAAGAGTCATGTCCGTGGATCGGAGATGTGCCATGAGGGATTTTAAAGGCTGGGATATATTAGATGCCAATGTCCATGTGTTTGGGATGTACACAGTCAGTTTCCATGGAGCATACCCTGAGAGATTGGTGCCTAATGTGCAGTGAATTCCCTAAATACCCACTCTGCTTTCCGGGTCAAGTTTTCCTAACATCGGGTTTGTTTGAATTTGGTAAGAACAAGGCCCAAGAGCAGGAGGAGGCCATTCACCCCTTCGGGTCTGCCTCGCCATTTGATACGATCATGGCTGACCTCATTCTCAGCCTCAACCCCAATCTCCAGAGCCCTTCAGACCCTTCCTAATTAAAAATCTGTCTCTCTCCATTCAATTTACTCAATATCCCAGTATCCACCACATCCTGAGGGAGGGAATTCCACACATTCATGAACGGTTTGTCCACTTTTGGAACATTGTGTGCAATTCTGGTCTCCTTCCTATCAGAAGGATGGTGTGAAACTTGAAAGGGTTCAGAAAAGATTTACAAGGATGTTGCCAGGGTTGAAGGATTTGAGCTACAGGGAGAGGCTGAATAGGCTGGGGCTGTTTTCCCTGGAGTGTCAGAGGCTGAGGGGTGACCTTATAGAGATTTATATAATCATGAAGGACATGGATTGGGCAAATACCCACAGTCTTTTTCCCAGAGTGGGGTCGTCCAAAGCTCGAGGGCATAGGCTTAGGGTGAGAGGGGAACAATTTGAAGGGAACCAAAGGGGCAACTTTTTCACACAGAGGGTGATGTGTGCATGGAATAATCTGCCAGAGGAAGTGGTGGAGGCTGGTACAATTACAGCATTTAAAAGGCATCTAGGTGGGTATATGAAAAGGAAGGCTTTAGTAGGATATGGACCAAATGATGGCAGATGGGATTAGGTTAATTTAGGATACCTGGTCAGCATGGATGAATTAGAGCAAAGGGTCTTGTTTCCATGCTGTACGTCTCTATGACTCTGAAAGAAGTAATTTCGCTTCATCTGTTTTAAATCTGCTACCCTTTATCCTAAATGATGACTTCTTGTTCCAGAGTGCCCACATGAAGAAACATCCCCAGTATGTTTATTTCATCAATCCCCTTTGGCATCTCATACATCACTGTGCGACAATAAGAATGTAAATATTACGGAGGTGTGTTGGGCTGTGAGTGTTTCCCAATTAAAAATGAACATCCGTTGGGATCTCACCGATGTGTCATGAGAATCCTGCAGCTCTGTTTGTGAGAACCAAGCCATTGGGGGAGACTCCACACAGATGTTGTTTAATTGATCCAATTATAGACTCATCATCAGACAAAAACCTTATGTACAACTCATCCGCACTGACCAGACAGCTCAATCTGACTTCGACCCATTTGCTTCTTAGAAGGTGGAGGGACCTGCAACTTTCCAATGCAGAGGGACAGCTCCTATATCTAGGGAATTCTGAAAGATTATAATTAGGTAATCTACAATAATCCTCTGCTTCCTTTAACATCGGGTCCCAGGGATTTCCTCACTTTTTAATTCCATTATTTTACTTAATTCTTTGCAGTTCCTGTCCCCGATCCACGATTAATTTCCTTGCGGCTTCCGGCAAGTTATCCTCTGGTTTTACTGTAAATAGAATAATATTGCGCAGAACAAGCCCTTCAGCGTCAATACTGAGGCAAAGTACTATCTGCCATTTCCCTTAAGTTTACAGACCAAAAGACTGCAGATGCTGGAATCCAAAGTAGGCAAACAGGAGACAGGAAGAATACAGCAAGCCAGGCCGCATCAAGAGGCAGAGAAGTCGATGTTTTGGGTATAACCCTTTGGGGGTGTGGCTAGGGGGTGCTGCACATGACAAATCCCAGTTTGCAGTCAGTAATGGGTCGATGCTGGTCCTGACCACCCTTTTTGTAACTGTAAATATGATTAGATTACTTGATTAGATTACCTACAGTGTGGAAACAGGCCCTTCAGCCCAACAAGTCCACACTGACCCTCCGAAGAGCAACCCACCCAGACCCATTCCCCTACATTTACCCCTTCACCTAACACTGAAGGGGCAATTTAGCATGGCCAATTCACCTCATCTACACAATTTTGGACAGTGGGAGGAAACCGGAGCACCCGGAGGAAACCCACACAGACACGGGGAGAATGGGCAAACTCCACACAGAGAGTCGCCTGAGGCGGGAATTGAACCTGGGTCTCTGGTGCTGTGAGGCAGCTGTGCTAACCACTGATTTTTGAAGTCCCTGGTAAGTTTCCTTCTGTAAGCCCTTTTAATAGCAGCTCTGAGCTGCTTTGTAGCTCTGTGCTGGTCTCTGTCTTTCCCACTCAGCAGGATCGATGGTTGTAGTTTGTATTTTTACACTTTTATTTTTACACAACCCCTTTACCCCTTTCATTGTCCATGGCTGATTTTTTTCCTGTGAAGTGGATCTTTTCCCCCTCACAGATGTAAATTGGCTTTGTATGGTGTTCAATGTTTCTTTAAACATTCAGCTGTCTTACATATTACCACATTGTTGTCTAGTTTCTCCATAAAACAAGTTAGGCAACTCCAACTGGATTGTTTTGAATGTATTTGCCTGGAGACAAATCACTACAAAACAAGTTGGTGCCAATGAAAAACAGTCCCAATTTTATGAGGGAACAAGTTACAACAACATTTAATATTAAGTTAAAAATCCCACAACATCAGGTTATAGTCCAACACATTTATTTGGAAGCACTAGCTTTTCGAGTGCTGCTCCTTCATCAGTTGGTTGTGTGTGGAGTGGCGCTTCGGAAGCTAGTGCTCCCAAATAAACCTGTTGGACTATAACCTGGTGTTGTGGGATTTTTAACTTTGTCCACCCCAGTCCAACACCGGCATCTCCGAATCAGGACTCAGCACAGACAGTCTAAACAGACCCAAGAATGTGGCGCTGGAAAAGATATGAGAGGACCTGAATTCACAGTTGACACTGTATGGGCACAATATAAAGGCCTGTTTTCTCGAGTGGTGCCAATCAATTGTCCCCTGACTCTCCACAGCATATGGGAGGGCATCATGGTAACCCATCCAAATACCATTTACTTTTCATTCCAATATGTTCAACTTCAAAGCTCCTCAACCCAGCTTTGTCTCTCTGGGGGCAGATGTCAGAGGTAGTTTCTTTACTCAGAGAGTAGCATGGAATGCTCTGCCTGTAACAGTAGTAAACTCGCCAACTTTAAGGGCATTTAAATGGGCATCGGATAGACATATGGATGAAAATGGAATAGTGGGGGTTAGATGGGCTTCAGATTGGTTTCACCGGGTTGGTGTACCATTGAGGGCCAAAAGGCCTGTACTGTGCTGGAATGTTCTATGTTCAATGTTTACTATCCAAATTAGCCAAATCAAGAGTATGATCTAGTGGTATCCCTGCTGTGTTTCCTGTGGCTGGATTGGTAAGGAGTTCCCTTCTCTTCCGTCCAATAGCTGCTGGTCTGGATTTTCCCACATATTTCCATGTCCCTCAACTCATTATTCTGTGGGTCAGGTAGGAAAATAATCATTTTAATGGGAAGGACACCACTCCAATAACTGTATCCCTGATACATCTATTATAATTGGCATTAGCTCGTGGTAAATATTATCAAACACAATTTTACCTGTGTCTGGATATGGGTTTTGTGATTTCAGAGTTTTACTTGGCCAATATACCCAGCATGCTTTGCTGTTTGGCTAAGTTAGCAATCTATCTGTGTTTTAGCATTCAGGAGGCTGCTACATATCCCCCCTTTTGAACCAAAAGAATCTTATACAAATGAAGTTTCAAACCTCATTGTAAAAATTGGTTATATTTGTTGTCAGGGGATCCTCTGTGTTCTTGTGAAAGCCACTGTGTACCTATGCGTTTAATTTTAGTTCTTTGTGAGGGCCTGGTGTGTGTGCGTGGGACAAGAATAGAAGCAAGGACTATTTTCTAAATGGGGAGAAATTTCAGAAGTCTGAATTGCAAAGAGACTTGGGAGCTCTCGTTGAGGATTCTCTCAAGGTAAACTTGCAGGTTTAGTCAGTACTTAGAGGAGAAAGTGAGGACTGCAGATGCTGGAGATCAGAGCTGAAAATGTGTTGCTGGAAAAGCGCAGCAGGTCAGGCAGCATCCAAGGAACAGGAGAATCGACGTTTCGGGCATCAGCCCTTTAGTCAGTACTTAGGAAGGCAAATGCAACGATGGCATTTATTTTGAGAGGACTTTAATATAAAAGCAGGGATGTACACCTGAGGCTCTATAATGCTCTGGACAGACCACACTTGGAGTATTGTGTGAATTTTGGACCCCATGTCTCAGGAAGGATGTACTGGTGTTGGAGCATGTTCAGAGGAGGTTCACGAGAATGGTCCCAGGAATGAAAAGCTTTACATATGAGGAATGTTTGATGACTCTGGGTTTATACTTGATGGAGTTTAGAAAGATGAGGGGGATCTAATTGAAACATACAGAACATTTAATGGCCATGACAGAGTGAATGTTGGGAAGATGTTTCCATTAGCAGGAGAGACTCAGACCTGAGGGCAGAGCCTTACAGTAAAGGGAAGAATGGAGATACGGTATTAGGGAAATGTGAGTGTATTGTACCTTCAAGAGAATTAAAAGCTAGCAGAACTACCTGACAGCACCAAGTGTTCTGAACAAGATACAATGTCACATTTTGGTCCAGCAGCTAGTGTAGCTGGATGCCTGGAGACAAAAACAAATTTGAAGTAAACTAATCAGCTTAAATTATACCCCTCCAAAAAAAACCTCCAATGGAGTTTGAGTTTAGTAAATTGGCAATATTAAAAGGCAATGACACAATCTGATGCTTTGGGAGTATAAATTGAACAGTTGGGAGGAGAACTGCCAGAGGACCAACAGATGTTGGCTGCTAGTCAGAACTCAGAGATGTAACTGTCTAAAGAAGGCATTTGTACAGAGAAAAACCTGAACACCGATCTGGAGAGCACTCTACAGAGGAAGGTAAAGAGAAGATTCAACCGCTGGCTGGTTTTGAAGTTTGAATTTTTCAGTAAACCTTAATTGAGGGGTTTTATCGGACTAGTATTATAGAACGGAAAGTAAAAGATAGGTATGGGGAAGGAGGTGTAAACAGTTGTTAGTTAATTATTGTCTGTTGTACTTTAAGTAATAAAGTTGTTTATATTTACTTTAAATAGTTCTTGACCTCTCAAATTTTAACAGATAACTGCACAGATTGAATCTGTTCTGTGTTGCTAGTTTAACTTAAGCAGGAAGTTTACCCTGTGTCATAACATTTTGGAGGCTGGTTGCTGGGACTTGAACAACTTAGGGAGCTTTTGTCCACAATTTAAACTGTTTGGGTCTTGGATGTGCAATTTGAACTGGTTTAGATTTGAATATATTTGGCGGATATCAGCAGATTTAAGCACCTGCAGGTTAGTGTCCAAGATAAAACATAGGTGAGACAATTTGTTTAATTTCGGTGACTTGTGGTTGATTAAATTAAAAGTGCGAGAAAGGTCTCTTAAAGTTGCTGAATAGGTTCTGGGATTTGAAGATGATTCTCAAATTGGCCAAGTAAGTTAAGAAGGAAAGAAAAAGGCCATACTTTTAGAATGAGCAAATATGCTAAATTTGAGTTTAACTTAGGACAAAAATAAAGCAGAAATGGAAAGAGAATTACTCAAGCACTTAGGTGTGTCAGAGAAACATACAAATGCAGTAGAGGTAGAAAACTTAAATTACAATTGAGGAAAATGGAGTTAGAAGACAAACAAAGGGAGAGAGAAAGAGAAAGAGAGAAAGGACAAAAGATAGAGAGAAGGTTCTTAGTTAAGCAAAGAAAGAGAGAAGAGAAAAAGAGAGAGAATTTGAACTTGAGAAATTGTGACTTAGCAAAGTCAAGTTAACAGGATGGAGATTAAAAGAAAAGGTAGTGATGTATACAAATATGTCAAAACTCTGCCACATTTTGATGAGGAAGATGTTGAAGCCTTCTTTATTTCATTTGAAAAATTGGCTTGGCAGATGGAGTGGTCCAAGGACTTATAGGTAATGCTAGTTCAGACTAAATTGTTAGGCAGAGCTAGTGCAGTATTTGCAGTGCTGTTGGATGAAGGATCAAGAGATTAAGAAGAGGTTAAATACACTATTCTAAGTGCTTACAAGTTGTTACCAGAAGCATATAGACAGCGGTTCGGAAACACAAATAAGGAACCAGGTCAGACTTATGATGAGTTGGAAAGAATTAAATATATTCATTGTGATAGATGGGTGTGTGTTTGAAAAATAGATAAGACATTTGAGGCTCGATGAGAGATTATTCTGCTGGAGGAGTTTAAAAACTCACTTCCAGAGATGATAAGAATTCACACGGAGTAACAGAAAGTTCAGGAAGTGAGAAGGGCAGCAGAATGAGCAGATGAATATGCACTGGTGCATAAGACAAGCTTCTGGCCAGACTTTCATCCTGTGAGCATAAGCAGTTGGGAGAAGGGGTGATCCTCTACGACTAAACCAACAGTAGAGAGCACTGGTAAGAATTGACCACAGGTTAAAAAAGAAGCCTAAGAGGGTGGAAAGGAGGTGAACGGCCCCAGGTGTTTCCACTGTGGCAAAGCAGGACATGTGAAGTCACAGCACTGGGCATTAAAGAAAGATACTGTGGGAAAAGATGTGGTCAAGGAACCTAAGTATTTGTGAAGCAAGTGAAGGAAACACCAAGAAGAGTCGAAGAGCTGCAGCCCAGGCAAGGGCTGGGCATGGAGTTAGTATCTGATCTCTGCAAAGAATTCGCCTCTGGGTAAAGTTAACTCAGAAAGAACACAGGAAGAAAGACAAGAAGTTATAATTTTGGGAGATACAGGATCTAACAAGTCGTTGATTGTGAGAGATGAGCGAACATGCACACTTTCTTTGATGTGCCCGAGAGTGTGGTAATTTGAGGGATAGATGGACAGAAATTTTGTTTCCCCTTTGTAGGATCAGATTGGGGTGCCAACTCAAGACTGGGGAAGTAACAGTGAGAGTGATTGACAGAGTGTCAGTTCCAAGAATTCAGTTTGTTCTTGGGAATGGTTTGACAAGGTGGGAGTGAGACCCCATGTTGTGGAGAAGCAAAGAGTAGAGAGAAAGGTGAAGGAGTTGAGGTTCAGTTAGTGAATACCCTGCTTGATGTAATGGTGCAGGAAAACTCTGAACAGGCAGAGGGTCAAAGAAGAACAAAGAGAACAAAGAACATTTACAGCCCAGGAACTGGCCCTTCGGCCCTCCAAGCCTGAGCTGATCCAAATCCACTGTCTAAACCTGTCGCCAAATTTTTAAGCATCTGTATCTCTCTGCTCCCCACCGAATCATGCGTCTATTCAGATGCATCTTAAATGAATCTACCATGCCCATTTCTGCTACCTCTGCTGGCAACGTGTTCCAGGTGCCCACCACTCTCTGTATATAGTACTTACCACGTATACCTCCCTTGGGCTTTTCACCTCTCACCTTGAAAGTGTGACCTCTCGTTATTGAATCCTTCACCCTGGGAAAAAGCTTGTCTCTATCCACCCTGTCTATACCCTTCATGATTTTGTAAACCTCAATCAGGTCCCCCCTACAATCTCCTTTTTTCTACTGAAAAAGAACCTAACCTACCCAACCTCTGTTAATAGCTGGCACCTTCCATACCAGGCAACATCCTCGTAAACTTTCTCCGCACCCTCTCTAAAGCGTCCACATCCTTTTGGTAATGTGGCGACCAGAACTGTACACAGTATTCTCAAGGTCTTGTACAATTTTAACATGACCTGCCAGCTCTTATACTCAATACCCCGTCCGATGAAGACAAGCATAGTGTATGCCATCTTGACCACTCTATCCACCTGTGCAGCAACCTTCAGGGTACAATGGACCTGAACCCGCGGATCTCTCTGTTCATCAACTCTTCCCAAGGATCTTCTATTTACTGTATAGCTTTCTCTAGAATTAGACTTCCCAAACTTCATAAACCTCACATTTGCCTGGATTGAACTCCATCTGCCACTTTTCCGACCAACTCTCCAGTCTATCTATATCCTCCTGTATTCTCTGACAGTCCCCTATGCTTTCTGTTACTGCACCAATCTACGTGCCATCTACAAACTTGTTGACCAGACCAACAATGCCCTCTTCCAGATCATTGATGTCTATCACAAACAACAGTGGCCCCAACACTGACCCCTGTGGGACACCACTGGTCACCTTTCTCCATTTTGAGAAACTCCCTTCAACTACTACTCTCTGTCTTCTGTTGCTCAACCAGTTCTTTACCCACCTCGCTAGAACACCCTGCACACCATGTGACTTCACTTTCTCTATTAGTTTACCATGAGGAACCTTATCAAACACCTTACTAAAGTCCATGTATATGACATCAACAGTCCTTCCTTCATCTATCCCCAACTTGAACACTTCCTCAAAGAACTCTTTAAAGTTGGTAAGCCACGATCTCCCTGCACAAAACCATGTTGCCTACCAATGATAATCCCATTCTTTTCCAAATATAAATAGATTTTATCCCTCAGTACCTTCTCCAGCAACTTTCTCACCACTGTCGTCAGGCTCACTGATCTGTAGTTACCCGGAATATCCCCCTACCCTTCTTGTACATGGGGACAACATGAGCAACCTTCTAGTCCTCCGGCACCTCACCTGTGTTTAAGGATGCTACAAAGATATCTGTCAGGGCCCCAGCTATTTCCTCTCTCGCCTCCCTCAGCAACTTGGGATAGATCCCATCCGATCCTGAAGAATTGTCCACCTTAATAACCTTTAGCATACCCAGCATATCGTCCCTACTTATGTCAACGTGATCCAGACTAATCAACATCTCTAATCTCAACATCCATCATGTCCCTCTCTTAGTGAACACTGATCCAAAGGAACCATTCAGAATCTCACCCTTTTTCTCAGGTTCGACACACAGCCTTCCTTCATTTTCCTTTAGTGGACCAATCCTTTCTCTAGATACCCTCTTGCTTCTTATATAAGAATACAAGGCTTTGGGATTCTCCTTCATTCTGCTCACTAAAGCTATTTCATGACCCCTTTCAGCACGCTTGATTCCTCGTTTAAGGCTGGTCCTACTCACCCGATATTCCTCCAGAGCCCATTCTGTTCTTAGCTGCCTGGACATTATGTACACTTCCCTTTTCCTCTTGGCTAGTCGTATGATTTCTCCTGTCATCCACGGATCATGAATCTTGCCTTTCCTATCCTTTGTCTTCAATGGGACATGCCTATCCTGCACTATCTTTAACCTATCTTTGAAAGCTTCCCACATCTCAAATGTGGACTCCCCTTCAAATAGCTGTGTCCAATCCACATTTTCCAGCTCCTACCTAATTTTGATATAACTGGCCTTGGCCCACTTTAGTACTCTTTCCTTAGGATCACTCTCATCTCTGTCTACGTGTATTCTAAAACTTACAGAATTGTGGTCACTCTTCCCAAAGAGATCCCCCACCACAACGTCTACCACCTGTCCTGGCTCGTTCCCCAGTACCAGGTCCAATGTGGCCCTTTCCCTCCTCAGATTATTGACACACTGCTCTAGAAAACTCTCCTGGACACTTCTTGCAAATTCACCCCAGCTAGGTCTCTGACACTAAGTGTATCCCAGTCAATGTTGGGAAAATTAAAATCTCCCATCAACACCACCCTGTTGCCTGTACATCTTTCCATAATCTGTTTTCCTGTTTGTTCTTTTACCTCCCGCTCACTGTTGGGAGGCCTGTAATAGAACCCCAACAATGTAACTGCACCCTTCTTATTTCTCAGCTCCACCCATAATGCCTCACTACTCAAACCCTCCATAGTGTCCTCCTTCAGCACAGCCGTGATATCATCCCTGACCAGCAATGAAACTCCTCCCCCCCCCCCCTTTTACTTACCTTCCTGTCCTGTCAGAAGCTTCTATATCCTGGAACATTTAGTTGCCAGTCATGCCCTCCTTCAACCAAGTCTCTGTGACTGCAATAATGTCATACTCCCAGGCCCCAATCCAAGCCCTAAGTTCATCTGCCTTACCCACTTTACTCCTTGCATTAAAGTAGATGCACTTCAGACGGCCAGTTCCTTTGCGTTCATGACACATATGTATCAGATAAAAGTGTTTAGTCCTGGAAGGCTAAGAGACTTGCAACAACAAGACAAGACGATAAAAGATATATATGTTGATGCATACTCTGAAAAGGAGGCAGAGAATATTCCAGAGGCTTATTATCCGAAAGATAGAATTCTAAGGTGGTTAGTTCAGAAGTGCACCAGATTGTGTTGCCAGTAGCATACAGACAGGTGTTATGGGTAGCACATGAACTACCTGTAGGAGGTCACCTTGGGGTAACCAACTCTCCAGCTAAGGTACAAAAACATTTTTATTGGCCTGGAATTCACAAGGATGTGGTTAACTTTTGCCGTATGTGTCATACATACCAAATGGTAGGCAAGCCACAGGCGGTAATAAAACCAGCCCCTTTGCTGCCAATGGCTGAATTTGAAGAACCTTTCACACAGGTTAGAATTAATTGTGTAGGTCCCCTCTTGAGAACTAAACTTGGAAACCAATATTTGTTAACCATAATGGATGTGTCTACCAGATTTCCGGAGGCAATTCCATTCCAGAGGATCAAGGCAAAAAGGAGTTAGTAGCTTTTCTTCACATGTTATGGGCAACCCAGAGAGATTCAGTCAGACCGAGGGTCAAATGTTACTGCTCGGCTGTTTCAGGAGGTAATGGATAGCTCAGGTATACAGCACTTTAAATCCAGTCTGTGTCATCCTGAATCGCAGGGAGCTTTAAAACAGTCGCATCAGACCCTGAAGATCATGTTGAGAGCGTACTGTTATCTGAATGATTGGGATAAAGGTATCCCATTCATGTTGTTTGCCATTAGAGATGCTCCAAACAAATCTACTCAGTTCGCTCCCTTTGAGTTAATATTCGGTCATGTAGTGAGAGGGCCTTTGAAATTCATTAAAGTAAAATTGACAGGACCAAAGTCAGAGATCTCACACTCAGATTATGTACTAGAGGTGGGGGAGAGACTAAATCGAGTAGGTGAGTTAGCTAAACAGCACCTAAAAAGGGCACAGCATAGAATGAAGCAGGTGGCAGATAAAAGCTCTGAGATTCAGATGTTTTCCCAGGAGAATACCATGTTCGTACTGTTATCAGTGACAGGACATCCCTTCAAAGTCAGCTTCAGTGATTCCTATCAAATTGAGAAAAAGTTGAGTCAGGTGAACTATTTACTAAAGATGCCAGATAGAAAAAAAAGGTATCGAGTATGTCATGTGAACGTGTTGAACATGTAATACACTAGAGAGAAAGAACTGGAGAAACAAGTTTTAGTTACTGCCCCGCAGAGTGTGGAATCAAATCCAGATGATGTGGATTTTGATGTGCCTCAAAATAGAGTTAAAAATGAAGAAGTCCTTGAGGAGTGGGATAGGTTAGTAAGCTGTCTGTCTCAGGAGCATAGAACGCAATTGAAAGGTTTGTTACTGCAGAATAAGGGCATTTGTAAGAATCAGATGGGGAGGACTAATGCTATTGTACATGAAGTCGGTGTAGGGAATACTGTTCTGATAAAACAACATTCCTATCGGCTTAACCCTTTCAAAGCCAGACAGGTCCAGATAGAGGTGGAGGCCGTGCTCGACAAGGACATCATCGAACCAAGCCAGAGCGAGTGGAGTTCGCTGATCGTCTTAGTTCCCAAACCTGACGGGACCCAACGATTCTGCGAGGATTATTGGAAGGTCAATGCCATTACAAAATCAGACTCGTACCCATTTCCTCGATTGGAGGACTGTGTCAAGAAAGTAAGACAAGCCAGTCACATGATCAGGTTGGACTTAATGCCTGGTTACTGGCAGGTAGCTTCATCAGAGTCGGCGAAAGAAATGTCTTCATTTGTAACCTCAAATGGTCTATATCAGTTTAAAGTGATGCCTTTTGAAGAATACACCCAGCACATTCCAAAGTCTCATGAAGAGTTGTGGGTGGGTTAGCAAACTGTGCAGTCTGTTTGGATGAGGTAGGGATCTTTAGTAAGTTCTGGAAAGATCATACTGGTACAGTTGGCAAAGCTCTTTAAATGACTTCGCGAAGCAAAACTGGTGATAAACTTAAATAAAATGGAATTTACGAAAGCAGAGGTACATCGGACATGGAAGGTTGACCCCCATGGAACACAAAGACAAAGCCCATTGAGGAATTTCCACGACCAACCTCGAAGAAAGAGGTGCTTCGTTAGTCGGGACTTAGTGGATTCTATTAGAAGTTTGTTCCGAACTTCAACAGTGTAGTGGCACTGTTAACCGATTTGCTAAAGAAGAACACAAAGTTTTGGTGGACAGAGCAATGCTAAGAAGCATTCGACTGTTTTGAGAGCCATATTAACCATTAAACCAGTTTTAGCTACAACAAACCTTTCACAACCTTTTAAAGTTACCATCGAGTCTAGTGACATCGGAGTTGGAGCTGTACTGCTACTGGAAGATGAGGATGGGATTGAACTGCCAGTTGGTTACTTTTTGAAGAAGATCAATATCTACCAAAAGAAATACTCCACAATCGAAAAGGAATTATTGAGTTTGGTACTGGCCTTACAAGATTTTAATGTGTATGTCAGAACAACGTGTCAGAGACGGTTGTGTACACTGACCACAATCCGCTTACATTCTTAGAAGGCTTTAAAGATAAATATATATCTGACTATTTCGTTGGAGTCCTATGGAGACATTTAATTTAAAAATTGTACATGTTGCGGGTTGTAAGAATGCAATGGCAGATGCATTATCGCGGGTTTAACTGATAAAGTTCAGATGAGATTTGTATATAAATATATATATATAAATACTCAATTCAAACTTGATTGGAGTTTGTTTTTGGGGAGGGGGTATAATTTAAACTCCTTGCCCTAATTCAAATTTGTTTTTGTCTCTAGGCATCCAGCTACACTAGCTGCTGGACCAAAAGGTTACATTATATATTGTTCAGAACACTTGGTACTGTGTCAGGTAGTTCTGCTAGCTTTTAACTCTCGTAAAGGTACAGTGCGCCCACATCTTCATAACACTCCCCCCTTTTCAAAAAGATGAGCCATCATAATGAAAAGATGTTTTTTTTTCTATTCTTTAAACACAATACCCTAAGGTCCTGATAACTTTACTCTAAGTTCAATTGTACCAGCCTCCACACTTCCTCTGGCACCTCATTCCATACATATGTGAACAGGTTGCCCCTTGGTCTGTTTTATATCTTTCCCATCTCACCCTAAACCTATACCCCCTAGTTCTGGACTCCCCGACCCCAGGGAAAAGACTTTGCCTATTTATCCTTTTTTTAATTGTATCGGTCCTGCCTTGGTTTGCTTTACCAAATGCAGTATTTCACATTTGTCCAAATTAAACTCCTTCTTCCACTCCTCACCCCATTGACCAAATCGATCACGTTCTCTTTGTAATCTTAGATAATCTTCTTCACTGCCCACCTATTGGTATTCCTGACATTGAAATGATTTGACAAGGTATTTCCACAAAGGAAAGACTGTTATCACCAACCCTTCTTCCAAACTATCACAATTTGTATGAAAAACGAAGGATTTTGGAAGAAAGAACTGGGGGAGGGTCAATTCTTAGACAAGATTATTACTTCAATATACACGGTAAATGTGAGGTTAGCGGAATTAGGTTTAGGTGGAGCGTTGTTAAAGATTCAGAAACCGTTGCAGAAGAATGCACACCAGTTTTATTTTTAAGAAGTGTGATGAATATTTGGAAAAAAAACAACTTGAAATTTTATGGGGAAAGGAAAGGGCATGGAATCATGGGGGGAAAGTGATTGGGTTAAATGGACTTTAATATTATAAGATTCTGTTTTTGGTATGGCCAGTTGAGAGACAAATATTGCTTTAGATAATGACTTCATCTTCAAATTATATTCCAACATCTTTAACTCTGTTTAGATGGTGTGGCCACTTTTGCCTTGGATCTGGATGTTGACACCTGACATTCACTCATCAATGGTATGGTGGCTCAGTGGTTAGCACTGCTACCTCACAGCACCAGGGAGTTGGGTTCGATCCCAGCCTCGGGCGACTGTCTGTGTGGAGTTTACACATTCTCCCCATGTCTGTGTGGGTTTCCTCCCACAACCTAGAGATGTGCAGGTTGGGTGAATTGGTTGTGCTAAATTGCCCATAGTGTTCGTGGAAAAGTTTAGGACAATACGGTAGGGGAATGTGTCTGGGTGGGTTACTCTTTGGAGGGATGATGTGGACTTGATGTGCTGAATACTGCGAATCCTCTTGCAAGGATGCCTGCCTTGAAGAAGTTTTCCTTCTCTCTCTACAAGAATCTCAGGGAGAGCCTCTCCCACTGCAACTCCCAGGTCATTTCCTCTGCCCTGAAGCTACTCTATGTTACTTTCTCCCCACCCCCACCCTCCACTCACTTACCTCTCCACCCTTCAGGCTCACTGCCTGTATTTCTGATGAAGGGCGTTTGCCCGAAACGTTGGATGCTGCCTGAACTGCTGTGCTCTTCCAGCACCACTAATCCAGAATCTGGTTTCCAGCCTCTACAATCATTGTTTTTACCTAGTTGATGGGCTGAATACCCTGTTTCCACACTGTTATGACTCTATGATCCATTCCACAAGAATGCACAATTTCCATAGAATCCCCACGGTGTGGAAGCAGGTTGTTAGGCCCATCCAAGTCCATACCATTCCACCCAATCCCTGTAACCCTGTGTTTCCCACGACCATTCCTCCTAACCTGCACACCTTTGAACTGTGGGAGGAAACTGGAGCACCCAGAGGAGACCCACAACTGGGAGGGACCATCGTTCACAGCAAACTAGCCAGTGTTCCAGAGAACATTGACTGCAATATCATCCAATCCTACCACGGCAACCTCTGCAAGACATCTCAGATCATTGATACGATACTGCCATCACACCTGGGAACACCCCTGACCATGTACCTGGCAGGTACTCATGTGACTCGGCCAATATTGTCTTTCTCATACACTGCATTCAGGGATGCCCCGAGGCATGGTATATTGGTGAGACCAGCAGATACTATGACAACGGATGAATGGACACCATGCACCATACAGGAATATTCCCTCCCAGTCAGGGAACATTTCAGTGGTTCAGGAAATTCAGCCTTTAATCTTCGGGTAAGCGTCCTCCAAGGCAGCCTTCGAGATACACAACTACACAGAATCGCCGAGCAGAAACTGATAGCCAAACTCCATACCCATGGAGACAGCCTCAACTGTGATCATGGGTTCATGTTGTGCTATTTGTAACCCCACCGGACTGTTCTGTATTTGTAAAGTCTTCCTTATTGCCCTGTTTTGACACCATCATGTGATAACTTGCTATGATCTCTCCACCTTCATTAGTTTGTACAGTTTTGGATTACTTCTTACTTTGGTGAGATCCTTGGCATGTTGGCACTTTACTCACACCGTCTGACACTCTTGATCACCTGCAGAGACTTATTACCCAGCCTATCGACACTCCTCACACCATTTGTATGACCTTGTGATCTCTATGCCTGGACATTCTGTGCCGATGTGCCTCCCTGCACTTCACCTGATGAAGCCTGTAATTTCAAATAAATGTGTTGGACTACAACCTGGTGCCTTGTGACCTCTGAGATTGTATCAGGCAAGACAGGTATGCAAGCTATTTACATGATTGACTAGAATGAATGAATGCTGATGGATGCAAGGTTTCAGATGAAACAATAGCTCAGAGTTTCAGATGAACTGTTTATGAATCAGCCCAGCTCCTCAGATTGGCTCAATCAATCAGAAAATTACAATATCTGATACTGCTTTACATTACACCTTTTCCTGAAACAGAAACTAATCTACAAGGAGGAACTAAAATATGTAAATGACATTGCTGTATCAAACTGCCCGAATTACATTGGAGGAATTGACATGTCAGTTACCTTGCTGACAAAGTAAATGACAGTGAGCCTGAGCATTTGGGAGTTTTTGAACTGTATATAAAAGGGAGACTTGGCCCAGAGGAGCTGACACTCCAGAGACAACATCAGTCCATGAAGAAGGAACGTTGGGAGAGAGAACATCAACATTGACCTTAGCTCAGCCAGCTACAACCAGGGTAATACAATCGTCTTTACCATCTAGTGCTGCCGAAGCAGATTTTAATCCAGTGTAAGAATGTAATAATTTAAGAACCGTGAGGTTACTTAGGAAATAGAGGAATAAAAACAATATACAGCATCTGTTTCAATGATAATAATCTGAACTTTTCATCTCTTTATTTTTCTGATTTATTGGTATGATTTAGTACTTTTGAAGGTCTATAATGCGAGACACTTTATTTCTTTATTCTTGAATCTTTTTTCCTGAAGAATTTGTACTGAAGAATCTGTACCTAGGTATCTTTGTACCAAAAATGCCATTGTAAGTGTTGACTTGTAAATGTTTCACTGTACTCATGTGAATACATGTGACAAGAAACCTAATTCGATTCAGTTCAAGTTAAATCACAGCCCGTGCTCAAATACATCTCATTATCAGTCAGTATGCAAGTAAATCTGAAAACCTTGTAACTTTGTTTACCTAGTTCCCAATCCCAACCATCCTGCAGCCACGTCTCAGTAATCGCTACTATCTCATAATCTCCAATTTGAATTTGTGCCTGCAGCTCATTTATTTTATTCCTTACACTCTGTGCATTTATATAGCGAACCCTTATTTGGGCCACATGCTGTAACCTGTCCCTCAGCACTGGTGCTTTATTCATCTGTGTATTCTTTCTCTTTTCCAGTTTAATCAATGTACTTATAGCTTTGCCATTAGCTGCTGTATCTGAAATAGGATTGTTGATTGTTTCTTTACTCAAACATGTTCCTTGATTTTGAAACTTCATTGACTTCAAGCATACTGGAAATTCTTTGCAAGTCTTGAAGAATTGCTATGGAACTGATTAGGTCTCTGGTTGGGATGCCCTTCAGAAGCTCAGGGCAGACTCAATGGGCTGAATGGTCTCTTTCCACACTGTAGGGATTCGATGAGTCTATGATTCTGGAGACAGACAATGGGTCTGGAAAATATCAAGCTCCCAGACTCTTCTCTCTGATGTTCCCTCTTGATCTACCCATGTCCCTCATAGAGTATTAGAGATGTACAGCACAGAAACAGACCCTTCAGTCCAACCCATCCATGCTGTCCAAATATCCTAAACTAATCTAGTCCCACCTGCCAGCACCCAGCCCATATCCCTCCAAACCCTTCCTAATCATATACCCATCCAAATGCCTCTTAAATGTTGCAATTATACAAGCCTCCACCAAATCCTCTGGCAGCTCATTCCATTCACGTACCACCCTCTGTGTGAAAAGTTGCCCTGAGGTCCATTTTAAATCTCTCCCCTCTCACCGTAAACCTACGCCCTCTAGTTCTGGTCTCCCCCACCCCCCGGGGGAAAAGACCTTGTCTACTTACCCTATCCATGCCCCTCATGATTTGATAAACCTCTATAAGGTTACTCCTTAGCCTCTGCGCACCAGGGAAAACAGCCCCAGCCTATTCGGCCCTCTCTTATCCCTCACCTCCAGGCTGCTCCTTGACATCACCATCCCAAAGTAGGCTGCTATTTGTCACTCTACACTGATGCCATCCAGCTCTACCTCTCCACCAGCCCTCTCCAACCCTGCACCGTTGTGAAATGATCAAACAGCTTCTCGGATATCCCGGACTGGGGAGCGTAAACATTAAATGTTATGAAGACTGAAGCTGCTGAGCCTTTGACCGACCTGTTCTGTCCCCATGAGGCTCAGTGTTGTACTTTGTTTTGAAATGGTCAGCACCTTGGGATGTTTGATTATGGTTTGATTCTCAGTCCTCTGTCCTGTCACCATCAGACTGGGGAAAGCCACCTCCATGTGACCACATCATTACTGCAATTACATAGCCACCGTTTCCAGAACAACTGTAAGAATGTGTGTGTTTCTCTTAATCACCCAGTGATGTGAAATTTGACTCCTCACTTTGAAAGGATTGATTTTATCGGGAGACTGCCTTGCTCTGTGGTCTGTGTCTCTCTCACCAGCCCTGTTCTGATCTCTTCACCCCCTCCCCTTCCCTCTGTACCCCAGCCCTCCCCACTCTATGCCTCTCCCATCTGCACAACCCCCCTCCTCTCTGTCAGGCACGCCCCTCTTCCCTCTGCACATGTTCAGGAATGAATCTTGTTGCACGCAGTCCCAACCTCCTTGGGCCTGTCTGAAACACAGTGGCTCCATGTTCAGTTTCTACTCCCGGTGAGGGCCTGTTCACAAATAAAGTGTTTTTCTCTTTCTTCATTCTCAGGGTGTGGGTGTCTCTGGCTAGACCAGCATTTCCTGCCATCCCTTACTGCCCAGAGGACAGTGAGCAGTCAACCACATTGGTGTGGGTCTGGAGTCACAGGTAGGCCAGTTTCCTTCCCTAAAGGACATGACTGAACCAGGAGGGCTTTTTTGACAAATAATTCATGATCATTAGACACTTAATCCCTGATTTGTTTTTTATTGAATTCAAATTCCTCCATCTTCCATGGCAGGACTCAATCCAGGTTCCCAGAACCTTATCTGGATTAATGTTTCTCGAAATGGAGAAAGGTGACCAGTGGTGTTCCACACGGCTCAAGTGCTGGGGCCTCTGTTGTTTGTAATATACATCAATGATCTGGAAGAGGGCACTGTTGGTCTGATCAGCAAGTTTGTAGATGACAAGAAGTTTGGTGGAGTAACAGAAAGCATAGGGGACTGTCAGAGAATACAGGAGGATATAGATAGACTGGAGAGTTGGGTGGAGAAGTGGCAAATGGAATTCAATCCAGGCAAATGTGAGGTGATGCATTTTGGGAAGTCTAATTCTAGAGCGAATTATACAGTAAACAGAAGAGCCGTGGGAAAAGTTGATGAACAGAGAGATCTGGGAGTGCAGGCCCATTGTACCCTGAAGGTTGCTGCACAGGTGGATAGAGTGGTCAAGAAGGTATATGGTATACTTGTCTTCATCAGACGGGGTATTGAGTATAAGAGCTGGCAGGTCATGTTAAAGTTGTACACGACTTTGGTTTGGCCACATTTAGAATACTGTGTACAGTTCTGGTCACCACATTACCAAAAGGATGTGGACACTTTGGAAAAGGCGCAGAGAAGGTTTACAAGGATGTTGCCTGGTATGGAAGGTGCTAGCGATGAAGAGAGATTGAATAGGTTAGGATTGTTTTCATTAGAAAAAAGGAGATTGAAGGAGAACCTGATTGAGGTTTACAAAATCATCAAGGGTATAGACAGGGTGGATTGAGATAAGCTGTTTCCCAGGGTGAGGGATTCAATAACAAGAGGTCACGCGTTCAAGGTGAGAGGTGAACAGTTTAAAGGGAGATACACGTGGTAAGTACCTCACACAGAAAGTGGTGGGCATCAGGAATGTGTTGCCAGCAGAGGTGGTAGAGGCAGGCACGGTAGATTCATTTAAGATGTGTCTGGAGAGATGCCTGAGTAGGTGGGGAGCAGAGGGATAGAGATACTTAGGAATTGGGCAACAGGTTTAGACAGTGGACTTGGATCAGCTCAGGCTGGCTCCCCCCAACCCCCCTCCCCCGGTTGCTCTGATATAAATCTCTGAGCAAAGCCACCACTCACAGCCACGGTGAAAACCATCAGAAGGTGAGACACTGTTCCTGATCACTCTTCCTGCAGCCTGGAACTGGGCACTGGGTGGGGAGCACTGGGAACTGGGCACTGGGTGGGGAGCACTGGGTACTGGGGAGAGAGCATTGGGAACTGGGCACTGGGGAGAGAGCACTGGGAATTGGGCACTGGGTAGGGAGCACTGGGCACTGGGTAGGGAGCACTGGGAATTTGGAACTGGGGTCTGGGCACTGGGGCTTGAGCAGTGTGATTAGGTTTGAGGATTAGGACTGGGATTGGGATTGGGATTGCAGATTGAGATTGCGGGTAGAGGATTGGGATTGGGGATTGGGGTTTGGAATTGGACACTGGGTGTGTTCTCGGAATGCCTGGAACCTCTTGACCCACATTGTACAGAACCATGTTCAACCAACAGCCCCCAGTGTAATGTGCAGTCGAGAGTAATCTGAGTTTTACTCTGTATCTAACCCCGTGCTGTCCCTATCTTGGGAGTGTTTGATGGGGGACAGTGTAGCTAGATCTTTACTCTGTATCTGACCCCCTGTTTCACTGAGTCAGGAGCATTTGAGGGGGGAAGAGTGTAGAGGCAGCTTTACTCTGTAATACTCAGGGACAGTATAGAGCGCGCTTCAGTCTGATACTGGGGAACAGTGTAGAGGGAGCATCACGCTGTTACTGGGGGGGACAGTGTAGAGGGAGCTTCACTCTGTTACTGTGGGGACAGTGTAGAGGGAGCTTCACTCTGTTACTCGGGGACAGTGTAGAGGAAGCTTCACTCTGTTACTCGGGGACAGTGTAGAGGGAGCTTCACTCTGTTACTGGGGGGACAGTGTAGAGGAAGCTTCATTCTGTTACTGGGGACAGTGTAGAGAGAGCTTCACTCTGTTACTCGGGGGACAGTGTAGAGGGAGCTTCACTCTGTTACTGGGGGACAGTGTAGAGGGAGCTTCACGCTGTTACTGGTGGGGGGAACAGTGTAGAGGAAGCTTCACTCTGTTCCTGTGGGGACAGTGTACAGGGAGCTTCACTCTGTTACTGGGGGGGGGACAGTGTAGAGGAAGCTTTATGCTGTTACTGTGGGGACAGTGTAGAGGGAGCTTTATGCTGTTACTGAGGGTGAAAGTGTAGAGGAATCTTCACTCGGTTACTAGGGGACAGAGTACAGGGAGCTTCACTCTGTTACTGATGGACACATACTGTGTGTGGGTGTGTGGGTGTGTGGGTGTGAGCGGGCGTGTGGGTATGTATGTGGGGGTGTGGGTGTGTGTGTGGGGGTGTGGGGGCATGGGTATGGGTGTGGGGGTGTGGGGGGGTGTGGGGGGCGTGGGGAGGCGTGGGTGTGGGGGTGTGTGGGGGGGTGTAGAGGTGAACAGTTTAAGGGAGATACACGTGGTAAGTACCTCACACAGAAAGTGGTGGGCATCAGGAATGTGTTGCCAGTCGAGGTGGGAGAGGCAGGCACGGTAGATTCATTTAAGGTGAGTCTGGACAGATGCCTGAGTAGGTGGGGAGCAGAGGGATACAGATGCTTAGGGATTGGGCGACAGGTTTAGACAGTGGACTTGGATCAGCTCAGGCCTGGAGGGCCGAAGGGCCAGCTCCTGGGCTGTAAATTTTCTTTGTTCTTTCTTCTTTAACTCAGCAAGAATAGCAAGAGGCCTTTGACTGCAAACATTTCTTACTCATGCATTTATCCAAATATCTTTTAAATGTTGTAACTGTACCCGCATCCACCACTTCCTCTGGAAGTTCATTCCACATGTGAACTACACGGAGTCTAAAATAAATTGCCCCAATATCCTTTTTATACCTTTCTTCTCTCACCTTAAAAATATGCCGCCTGGTCTTGAAATTCCTCACTCGACAGAAAAGATATCTGCCATTCACTTTATCTATGACCCCTCATTATTTTATAAACCTGTATAAAGTCACCTCTCAAGTCACCTTTGCCCCAGTGAAAGCAGCTCCTGCCTATCCAGCCTCTCCTGGTAACGCAAGCCCTCACTTCCCAGCAACATACTGGTAAATTGCTTCTGAACTCTCTCTCTCTCTCTCTCTCTGAAAGAAGGCAAGGCAGTGGCAGTCTGGGGACTGGACCTCTATGTTGCAGAGGCTGAACGGCAACTCTTCGACACCACGTCCTAATTCCCCCTTGACTGCGACCCCACCGTGACCCATCAGACCAAAATCACTCACACTATCTGAGCACTCATCACCTCCGGTGATTTTCCCTCCATTGCCTCCAAACACATAGTTCACCCCCCCCCGCACTGCCCAGTTCTACCGGTACCCCAAGATCTACAAGTCCAACTACCCCGGCTGACCCATTGTCTTTGCATGTTTCTACCCCTCAGAACTCATCTCATCCCACTTCGACTCCATCCTCTGTCCTTTAGTTCAGGCACTTCTCACCTACATCAGTGACATCAACCACATCCTCCATTTCTTCAGTAACTCTCGGTTCCCTGGTCCCCAGCACTTTATCTTCACTATGGATGTGCAGTCCTTATACACATCCATACTCCACAAGGATGGCCTCCAGGCAACACTCCCTTGGACTTTACCTTTAAGAGTATAAGTCCTGATAAGATTTACTTTCCTACAATGCAGCACCTCACATTTATCTGAATTAAACTCCATCTGCCACTTCTCAGCCCATTGGCCCATCTGGTCCAGATCTGTTGTAATCTGAGGTAACCCTCTTCGTTGTCCACTACACCTCGAATTTTGGTGTCATTTGTAAACTTACTAACTGTACCTCTTATGCTCACATCCAAATCATTTACATAAATGATGAAAAGTAGAGGGCCCAGCACCGATCCTTGTGACACTCCACTGGTCACAGGCCTCCAGTCTGAAAAACAACCCTCCACCACAATCTTCTGTCATCTACCTTTGAGCCAATTCTGTATCCACATGGATAGTTCTCCCTGTATTCCATGAGGTCTAACTTTGCGAACCCATGGGGACCTTGTTGAATGCCTTACTGAAGTCCATATAGATCACATCTATCCCTCTGCCCTCATCAGTCCTCTTTGTTATTTCTTCAAGAAACTCAATCAAGTTTGTGAGACATGATTTCCCACACACAAAGCCATGTTGACTATCCCGAATCAGGCCTTGCCTTTCCAAATACATGTACATCCTGTCCCTCAGGATTCCCTCCAACAACTTGCCCACCACCGAGGTCAGGCTCACTGGTCTATAGTTCCTGGCTTGTCCTTACCACCCTTCTTAAACAGTGGCACCACATTCGCCAACCTCCAGTCTTCTGGCACCTCACCTGTGACTATCGGTGATACAAATATCTCAGTAAGAGGCCCAGCAATCACTTCTCTAGCTTCCCACAGAGTTCTCGCGTACACCTGATCAGGCCTTGAGGATTTATCCACCTTTATGCGATTCAAGACATCCAGCACTTTTTCCTCTGTCAAAGCTGAGAGGATGTTTCCCTCATGCGAGAGTCCAGAACCAGAGGACACTGTTTTAGAAAAAAATGGGCACTAATTTAAGACATGAGAAGGAATTTCCTCTCGGAGAGTTCTGGGTCTTTGGAACTCCTTGCCACAGAAAGCTGCAGCAGCCGTGTATATTTAAGACTGAGGGAGATAGATTTTTTTTTTTGGGATTGAAGGGTTACAGGGAAAGTGCAGGAACGTTGGATCAGCTATGATCCTATTGAACGGTACAGCAGGGTCAAGGGGCTGAGTGGTCTCCTCAGAGAGCTAGGAGAAAGTGAGGACTGCAGATGCTGGAGCTCAGAGCTGAAAAATGTGTTGCTGGAAAAGCGCAGCATCCAAAGAGCAGGAGAATCGATGTTTCGAGCATAAGCCCTTCTTCAGGAATTCCTGAAGAGAGCTTCAGTGCAGAGGGATTTGGGTGTCCTTTTGCATCAATCATAGAAAACTAGGATTCAGCTTCAGCAGGTAATAAGGAAGGCCAATGGAATGTTGCCATGTATTGTTAAAGGGATGGAGTGTGTAAGTAGGGGAGTGTTGCTGCAATTGTACAAGGTATTAGTGAGACTGCACCTGAACCATTGTGGAGAGTTCCTCCTTTATTTGAGGAACATTGGAGGCAGTTCAGAGAAGGGTCGCTAGATTGATTCCAGACATCAGGGGTTTCCAAACATGCAGAGATTGAGCAGTTTAGGCTCATTCTCTCTGGAGTTTAGAAGAATGAGAGGCGATCTCACTGAGGTCTATAATCTGCTAAAGGGGATTGACAAAGTCGATACAGAGAGGATATTTCCTCACATGGCTATCTAGAATGTGAGGTGATAGCTTTAGGATAAGGGGTAGCAGATTTAAAACAGAGGGAGGGAGGAATTACTTTGCTCAAAGGGTCATGATTCTGTGGAATTCCCTCCCCCCCATCCCCACCCCCACCCCCCGCTCCCCCCCCGCCCCACTGAGTACGGTGGATGCTGGGACATTAGTAAATTTAAGGAGGAGACAGATAAATGTTTATTTATTATTGGGTTGTATGGTTATGGAGAGCAGGCAGGGAAGTGAAGTCGAGGCTGAGAATGAAATCAGCTGTGATCATTTCAAAGGTGGAGCAGATTCAAGGGGCTGAATGGCCTACATGTGCTCCCAGTTCTTAAGGTCTTCACTCTCCCCGATACATTGTGGAGTCATAAATAACTTTTATCTTTTTTTTCAGAGACAACTGAAGGAAACGACCATCCGAACACAGTGCTCAGCCCATCAGTATGGCAGGAACAGCAGTAGATTCCCTGGAACTGGCAAAAGCCAGCACTGAGGTTGCAACTGCAGTGGTTGCAGTGAGAAATGCGATGTCAGTTGTTGAGAGTTTAGGAAAATTCGCCTCTGCTGCTGGAGCGGTAGGAGCCATCTTTGGGGTAGCAGCAGCAATTGTTAAACTTGCTATGGGTAATGTGGAGAGTGAGGAGCTGAGATATATGAAGGAGCAGTTCCAGATAGTCAGGAACCAGCTGGATGTCATTTCAGGTCAGATTCAGCAAGTGCTTCAGGCTATCGAACAAAGTACAGTTAATAATCAGTACTTCCCCGTTGAGGAGAATCTGAAAAACCAATTCAGGAAGTACATGGACATCCTGAACGCAAATCCGGAATACCGGGAGAATGAGAAAGAAGAATTCCTCACACACTTCGATGAGACTAAAGGTGACCAGAACCTTCACACTCTCTATGATGCAGTGATGGGGTATTCTGCCATCTTTGGCAAACCCATTCTGGAAACTGCCATGGAATATGACCAGAGGAACCGGCGTCTGATGGAGGGGCTCTGCTGCCGCCTCAAAGAGCTCTTCTGTATTGGCCTGATTGCCCTGGTGGGTCACTCTGCTATCACTGGGACCGATGTAGAGGCATTAAAGAGAGAGTGGAATGAGAAAATGGGCAAAGTAGAGAATAAAATGAAATCCATGATAGATAAGTGCATCAATGAGTTTGCTGAGCAGGCAGAAATAGATGTTGAGAAAATGATAATTGAAAAGGGTGGAAGAAATAACTGTGAATGTGTAAGTTACATTCTCAATGGTTTATCAAAGAAATATGACTGGGTTAAATGGTCTGTACGGGTCTATAACTCTGTCAGTGGCTTCGACAATCACTGTGTCATTGGCCCCAATTATTTTCACTTTTTCAGACGCAATGGGGTTAATGCTGTTGTCTCCTATGCAATTGATCCAAAACCAATTAATGAGAGTTCCATAAAGCAGTTAATGAAGGGGAAAGATGGCTGGTCTGATGCAAGAAAAGTTGCAGAACATGTGGACAATAACCTTCCCTCTGGGTATGTTGTCCATGTAGTGAGACGCTTCAAGGGTCTGTGGTACCACAGTAACTTTCCTGCAAGTTGTCATTTCTGGGAAAATTACTCAGGTGTCACCCTGTGTGTCCATTCCACATAAAGATCCTCCTGAGTTTTCCAGTTCCTCCTCCCCTGAGTTGATGCTGCTGTGCTTCAGGGGATGAGGTTTTGATTTTTGGATACATTACTCTATCATTGATCAGCATCTATTCCACAAGAAAGTAATGAAATCTTCAATCAATTCTCTGAAGTTTGATTACGTATTTGACCACTTATCTCTCCCTGACTATGATACACCCAACAGCAAGTTTGTCTCTTTTGTCCTTTTGTGTAATTGGTAAAAAGCTATATTCATTTGATGATCTCTCCAAGATGGCGTTCCCTCCTCACTGTGATAATTGATTCTTTGATCAATATTGTGAAACCTCTTTTCTCTTCCATCCCTCTCTCTATCTCACCTGAATGCCCAATAATGTGATGCTGCTAGTCATGTCTATCTTTCAGACAAGTCTCAGTTACAGCTCTGACATCATACTCCTACAAGGAGCATGCTCCTGTGTCTGTTCAGATCGAACCCATCCAACTTAGACAGGGCCCACCGTCTCTAGAATTGAAAGCTTGGTTTCCTGCACCATCTCTCCAGTGACACATTGATCTACTCTACCCTTCCATTCTCATACTATCTACTCCATGACACGAAGAAACACCCAGAGGTTGCTATCTTTAAAGGTCTGCCTTTCAATTTCCAACCTAACTCCCTCTGTCTACTTGCAGGACCTCATTTCTCTTTCTCCCTCTGATCACTGGTCCCAATATGGACCATAAATTCCAGCTGATCACTGTTCCCCCTCCCAGTGCCTTTCAGTTATTCCATGACAAATCAGGGTCTGGCACCCAGGAGGCAACACATCGATACATCACGGCTTTGAAATGCCCTCACAAGTGACTCCCCGATCACTACCGCCCTTCCACACTTCTTCCTCCCTCACCCTCACCCTGAGTATCTGGAACACCCACAATGCCATGGCATTGGCTCTGGCCGGGCTCCACAAATGAACCATCATTTTGGTTTGCAATTGACCTACATTTGGGGAACTCCCTCTTGACCTGCCTGGTCCCCTTCTTCTGTCTGGTCGCCCCTTCACCCTGTCCTGACATTTCCTTAAGCTGGGGGAAGTTGGGGGGGGGGGGGGGGGTGGGGGTGGGTGGGGGAGGGGGGGTGGGGTGTAGGGGGAAGGGTTGAGGAGGAGGGGTGACCACATCCTGAAATGCATTACCCACAATTCTTCCACCTGGTGAATGCCCCATGCTCCACCCAGCTGCTCCTGTATCCAAAGGTCAGGCTCACACTGCTCCAGTCAGAGGCACTTCCTGGACATACTCACCCAAGGTACAGGAACCATCTCGGATTTCAGGAATGGGATAACCATGAACCTCGACTCCCCAGTCGGACCTTCACAGAATACAAAATCTTCCTTTTAATTTACACTTACACTTACTGAAGGATTGACCAGACAAATGCTATTCCTGTTTCTGCTCCAGTCCGACTCAGGACCACGATCAGACTCTCGGCTCCCCACCCCCTCCCCTCAGTGACACCGTCACAGGGTCCCCACCCCCTCCCCTCAGTGACACTGTCACAGGGTCCCCCTCCCCTCAGTGACACTGTCACAGGGTCCCCACCCCCTCCCCTCAGTGACACTGTCACAGGGTCCCCACCCCCTCAGTGACACTGTCACAGGGTCCCCACCCTCCCCTCAGTGAATCTCACTGCCTGACTGAGCTGTTATTTTCAGACACTGACTTACTGCTTTCCATTTGGGATTATGTCTGAGTGGGCCCATTCATCCTAAAGCAGACCGGAGTTGTTAATGCTGTGGAGAGTATTGAGAGAGTAGAGAGAGTTCGGAAAGCCCATTCACTTATCACTGCCAAATGACAAGGCTCCATTGGGAATCTCCACATTGCTAGATTGCAGTGGTACCATACTGTATGGTACATTGGACGGACAGTGTCCTGTGTCTAATACACTGTTTATCCTTGATAGAGTGATAGAGATGTACAGCATGGAAACAGACCCTTCGGTCCCACCCGTCCATGCCGACCAGATATCCCAATCCAATCTAGTCCCACCTGCCAGTGAGGATCTAAAATTTGAATTTAGGCAATTTGAATTTATGTAGATTTTTATTTACTCAAAATGGTTTCTTGATTTAAAAGAATACTATAAAATGGCCCGTGAACCTGTACTGCTGATTTACAGAACTAAGCTGAAATTCAAAGATAAGAGGACAATAGAGTTTTCAAAAGCTGAATACTGACACATTAATTGATCATTTGAGCTAACCTTGAACCAGTATATAAATTTACATAAATAAGATATCTTTTACCATCGAATCCCATTGGATTAGCCTGTCTTCAATCATGTCACCTTATTATGGTTGATTGGACCTTTCTTGGAATGAAGAACCCTTTCCCAAGAAATATCATTGGATTAACTTGCTGTAAATCATGTCACCTTATTATATGTGATTGGTCTTTCTTGTAATTAAGGCTGTACTATTTCTTAATATAATGTGTAATTTTCGAATGTAATTGTGCAACTTCACCACAGAACACAGAAGCTTCAATCTCTGTGTTGCTGGATAGAATTGCATCAAGGTTCCTTCATTCAATAAACTAATGACCCTTGCTTTTTGAATAGACCACATTTGTCGATTCTTTTGACCGAACTCGAACCAAGAGGCCCCTCACCATCTGAGGAGCAGGAAAATTGACGTTTCAGGCAAAAGCCCTTCATCAGGTATATGAAGGGCTTTTGCAAAATGTCAATTTTCCTGCACCTTGGAAGCTGCCTAAAATGCTGTGTCATATACCTCTCCACCTCTCTAATCTCGTGTTGGAGAGGTAGTCGTTGGTGTCTGAATCTGACAGAGTGGACGCTGTATTAGAGTGGAGATGTCACTCCAGCAGACTTGTACTAGCTGGGTGGTGGTGGGGGGGGGGGGGGGGGGGGGGTGGTGGGGTGGGGGGGTGGGGGGGGGTGGTTTGAAAAATGTGGTGCTGGAAAAACACAGCAGGCCAGACACAATCCGAGGAGCAGGAGAATCGACATTTGGTGAAGGGGGGGCAGGAGGGTAACGATGCTGTACACAACCAGGAGCAGCACATACAGAAGGTCCTGACCAGGGCTACAATACCCACAAGAACAGAAATAAGGGGTATCAGACCGTGGAGCAGAGCTGTGCCCCGTGAGCCAAGCCAGGATGTTACCCAGCTCCACAAGTTCCAATGGGACTCCTGTCCATGTAGGACAGCAGCAGCCTATCAGATGTGGTGCGCCAGGTCAGTTATATTTTCACTGATCTCAGAAATGTGGGTACAGCAGTCTACGCCAATGAGGGCGCATGTGCCCCCTTTTTCAACCAGCAAGTAGTCCAGGGCCATTCGATTTTCATTCAGCTGGGCAAACATATCAGCCGTGGCATTCACCATCTTCTCTGGTGTGGGAGCCAGCTGATGTACCTCTATGTCCAGGCGCAGGGTTGGGTACGTGGGCACAAATAGGGAGAGAACCTTGTCTGGGCCAGTTAGGGTGTATTTGCTGCAGGTAATAAGCTCCTGGAGGGGAGAGGACTGGGAATGGTCAATGAGTGGTCCCACGTACCTGATGAAACAGCTCCCAGTCCCTAACATTGGCAGCCCAGCCAGGGGTATACCTTCTGGCTGCAGACAAAATAAGTGCCGCTGTATGTTTTCAGGTGGTAGGTTTGGTCTCCTGTCCTGATGGTAGTGAAACTGGAATTGTGGGCAAACTTGTTCATTTGGGGGTGGGGGGAGGCACGGGGTGCAATTCACAATGCTGCCCTCTGCCATGGGCCGGTGCATTGCGGAGGTCAGGAGCAGGGAGTTGGGGCATTAGCTGGGGCAGATGGCTGGCTTCTTGACAAGCAGATATTCCCTATGGATGGTCCTGTCCAGTGGTATCAGTGATGATCAATGCTGGGGGTTCATGTGAGAGGTTATGGGCTGGGGTGAACCACCTAGTCAATTTGTCAAGCTGGTACTCTGTGGATTTCCAGCGGTCTGGGCTATTCGTTATGTGAATGGCCGGTTTGGTTGCAGACTGAGCATCGTGACCTCAGGGTGACCTGTCTGGGTCCAGCCATTCTGCCATCTCTGCAACGTTAAAAGGGACTGTGGCTAGAGGAATGTTCCCGTGGGAATGAGCAGGCTTTGATCACAGACCCAGCAGCTGGTCTGGTTCACCCTCTGAGCCATGTGAAGGAAGGTGTTCGACTGCAGCTCATTGGCAGTGAATTAAGTGCCTTGTTCTGCGTCTCCTGTTACCAATCCATAGTGATGTGCAGGTCAGACCGAGGGTCATATCCCGATAGTTGCGGCGATCAACTGGATCCCTCCATAGTGTCCGGAGCTGTATCTTGTCTGGCTCAGACTTCCTTCTGTGAAGCTGGATCCCTCTGCAGTGTCCGAGCTGTATCATGTCTGGCTCGGTCATCCCTCTGTGGAGTTGGATCCCTCTTGCACTGGGTCGGGTGTGTCCATTCCAGTGTCCCTTGGATATTGCGTGCAAATCCCATCTCCTTCCTATTGGAAAGATGTTGTGAAAGTTGAAAGGGTTCAGAAAAGATTTACAAGGATGTTGCCAGATTGGAGGGTTTGGGCTATATAGAGAGGCTGAATAGGCTGGGGCTGTTTTCTCTGGAGCGTTGGAGGCTGAGGGGTGACCATATAGAGGTTTATAAAATCATGAGGGGCATGGATAGGGTAAAGAGACAAGGTCTTTTCCCTGGGGTGGGGGAGTCCAGAGTTTAGGTCTCTCTTATATTTTTACCCTCTCACCCTAAACCTATGCCCTCTAGTTCTGGACTCGCCAACCCCAGGGAAAAGACTTTGCCTATTTACCCTCTCCATGCCCCTCATAATTTTGTAAACCTCTGTTAGGTCACCCCTCAGTCTCTGACGCTCCAGGGAAAACAGCCCCAGCCTATTCAGCCTCTCCCTGTAGCTCAAATCCTCCAACCCTGGCAACATCCTTGTAAATCTTTTCTGAACCCTTTCAAGTTTCACAACATCTTTCTGATAGGAAGGAGACCAGAACTGCATGCAATATTCCAACAGTGGCCAAACCAATGTCCTGTAGAGCCGCAACATGACCTCCCAACTCCTGTACTCAGTACTCTGACCAATAAAGGAAAGCATACCAAACACCTTCTTCACTATCCTACCTACCTGCGACTCCACTTTCAAGGAGCTATAAACCTACACTCCAAGGTCTCTTTGTTCAGCAACACATCCCAGGACCTTACCATTAAGTGTATAAGTCCTGCTAAGATTTGCTTTCCCAAAATGCAGCACCTCACATTTATCTAAATTAAACTCCATCTGACACTTCTCAGCCCATTGGCCCATCTAGTCAAGATCCTGTTGTAATCTGAGGTAACCTTCTTCACTGTCCACTACACCTCCAATTTTGGTGTCATCACCAAACTTACTAACTGTACCTCTTATGCTCACACCCAAGTCATTTATATAAATGATGAAAAGTAGAGGACCCAGCACCGATCCTTGTGGCACTCCACTGGTCACAGGCCTCCAGTCTGAAAAACAACCCTCCACCACCACCCTCTGTCTTCTACCTTTGAGCCAGTTCTGTATCCAAATGGCTAGTTCTCCCTGTATTCCATGAGATCTAACCTTGATAACCAGTCTCCCATGGGGAACCTTGTGAAATGCCTTACTGAACTCCGTATTGATCACATGTATCCCTCAGCCCTCATCAAACCTCTTTGTTACTTCTTCAAAAAACTCATTCAATTTGTGAGATATGATTTCCCACACATAAAGCCATGTTGACTATCCCTAATTAGAACTTGCCTTTCCAAATACATGTACATCCAGTCCCTCAGGATTCCTGATATCTATAAGGAGACTTGGTTGAGGCAAGGACATGATTGGCAACTAAATATCCCAGGATATGGATGCTTCAGGCGGGATAGAGATGGAGGTAAAAGGGGTGGAGGAGTGACATTACTGGTCAGAGAGGATATCACAGCTGTGCTGAAGGAGGGCACGATGGAGGGCTCGAGCAGTGAGGCAATATGGGCAGAGCTCAGAAATAGGAAGGGTGCAGTAACAATATTGGGGCTGTACTACAGGCCTCCCAACAGCGAGCGTGAGGTAGAGGTACAAATATATAAACAGATGATGGAGAGATGTCGGAGCAACAGGCTGGTGGAGATTTTAATTTTCCCAACATTGACTGGGATTCACTTAGTGTTAGAGGTCTAGATGGAGCAGAATTTGTAAGGAGCATCCAGGAGGGGTTTCTAGAGCAGTTTGTAAATAGTCCAACTTAGGAAGGGGTCAGACTGGACCTGGTGTTGGGGAATGAGCCCAGCCACGTGGTTGAAGTTTCATCAGCGGATTACTTTGGGAATAGTGACCACAAATCCATAAGTTTTAGAATATTCATAGACAAAGACAGGACTGGTCCTAAAGGAAGATTGCTAAATTGGGGGAAGGCCAACTATACCAAAATTCGGCAGGAGCTGGGGAATGTGGATTGGGAGCAGCTGTTTGATGGTAAATCTACATTCGATATGTGAGAGGCTTTAAAAGGGAGGTTGATTGGAGCTCAGGAGAGATATGTTTCTGTGAAAATAAGATATAGAAATGACAAATTAGGGAACCGTGGATGAGAGGTGAAATTGTGAGACTAGCTGAGAGGAAAAAGGATGTTTACATAAGGTCTAGGTGACTGAAGACAGACGGAGCTTTGGAAGAATATCGGGAATGTCGGACCAATCTGAAATGAGGAATTAAGAGAGGGCTAAAAGAGGTCATGAGATATCCCCGAGCACATTTAAGGAAAATTCCAAAGCCTTTTATTCATCTATAAGGAGCGAGCGGGTAGCGAGGGAAAGGGTTGGCCCACTCAAGGATAAAGGAGGGAAGATATGCATGGAGTCAGGGAAAATGGGCGAGATTCTTAATGAGTACTTTGCGTCGGTATTCACCAAGGAGAGGGACATGACGGATGTTGAGGTGATGGATAGATATTTGAGTACTCTTTGGTCAAGTCTGCAAAAGGAGGGAGGAAGTGTTGGATATTGATCCTAGGTTACTGAGGGAAGTGAGAGAGGAAATAGCTGGGGAATTAACAGATATCTTTGCAGCATCCTTGAATACAGGGGCAGACCCAGAGGACTGGAGAATTGCTAATGTTGATTCTCTTGTTTAAGAAGGGTAGTAGGGATAATCCAGATAATTAAAGACTGGTAAGACTCATGTCAGTGGTAGGGAGGTTGCTGGAGAAGATACTGAAGGATAGGGTATATACCCATTTGGAAGGGTTTATCAGTGATAGGCAACATGGTTTTGTGCGGGGAAGGTCATGTCTTACAAACCTAATAGAATTCTTTGAAGAGGTGACAAAGTTGATTGATGAGGGAAGGGATGTAGGTGTCATATACATGGACGTTAGTGAGGCATTTGATAAGGTTCCCCATGGTAGGCTGATGATGAAGGTGAAGTCGCACGAGGGGCCCAGGGTGTTCTAGTGAGATGGATAGAGAACTGGCTGGGCAGCAGGAGACAGAGAGTCGGAGTGGAAGGGGCCCTCTCCAAATGGAGACCTGTGACCAGTGATGTTCCACGGGGATCCGTGATGGGAATACTGTTGTTTGGGATCTACATCAATGATTTGGAGGAAGGTGTAGGTTACCTCATTAGCAAGTTTGTAGATGACACTAATATTGGTGGAGCAGCAGATAGTGAAGGAGACTGTCAGAGGATACAGCAGAATATTGATAGCTTGGAGAGTTGGGCAGAGAAATGGCAGATGGAGTTCAATCCAGGCAAATGCGAAGTGATTATGAAACTTATGAAACATTACGAAACCTGCAATTCCAGAGCAAACTACACAGTGGGTGGAAAATCCCTGGGGAAAATCAATATACAGAGAGATCTGGGTGTTCAGGTCCTACTCAGAAGGGAAGGGTGGAGAAGAGCAGAGCAATAATAATTGGGGACTCGATAGTTCGGGGCACAGATAGGCGGTTTTGTGGGAACGAGAGAGACTCACGTTTGGTATGTTGCCTCCCAGGTGCAAGGGTACGTGATGTCTCTGATCGTGTTTTCCGGGTCCTTAAGGGGGAGGGGGAGCAGCCTGAAGTCGTGGTCCATATTGGCACCAATGACATAGGTAGGAGTGCTGAGGATGTTAGACAGGCTTTTAGGGAGCTAGGTTGGAAGCTCAGAGTTAGAACGAACAGAGTTGTTGTCTCTGGTTTGTTACCCGTGCCACGTGATAGAGAGTCGAGGAATAGGGAGAGAGAAGAGTTAAATGCGTGGCTACAGGGATGGTGCAGGAGGGAGGGATTTCGGTATTTGGATAACTGGGGTTCTTTCTGGGGAAGGTGGGACCTCTATAGACAGGATGGTCTGCACCTGAACCTGAGGGGCACCAGTATCCTTGGGGGGAGGTTTGCTAGTGCTCTTGGGGGGGGTTTAAACTAACTCTGCAGGGGCATGGGAACCCAGACTGTAACTTTAGGGTGCAGGACCTGGAGTGTAGGGAGGGTAGGAATATGGTATCAATCTTAAAGGATCGTGCCTGTAAACAGAAGAGTGGCTTGAAGTGTGTATACTTTAATGCCAGAAGTATACGAAATAAGGTAGGTGAACTCGCAGCGTGGGTTGGTACCTGGGACTTCGATGTTGTGGCTATTACGGAGACATGGCTAGATCAGGGACAGGATTGGCTGTTGCAGGTTCCAGGGTTTAAATGTTTTAGTAGGGTCAGAGGTGGGGGTAAAAGAGGGGGGGGTGTGGCTTTGCTTGTCAAAGATAGTATTACAGCGGTGGAAAGGAAGATGGATGAAGATTTGCCATCTGAGGTAGTTTGGGTTGAGGTTAGGAATAGGAGAGGTGAGGTCACCCTGTTAGGAGTCTTTTACAGGCCTCCTAATAGTCCTAGAATCGTTGAAGAAAGGATTGCGAAGATGATTCAGGAGAAGAGTGACAGTAATAGGGTGATTGTTATGGGAGACTTTAACTTTCCTGATATTGATTGGGAAAGCTATAGCTCAAGTTCGTTAGATGGGTCAGTGTTTGTGCAATGTGTGCAGGAGAGTTTCCTGACACAATATGTAGATAAGCCAACAAGAGGTGAGGCCATACTGGATTTGGTTCTGGGTAACGAACCAGGCCAGGTATTAGAACTAGAGGTAGGTGAGCACTTTGGGGACAGTGACCACAATTCGGTGATTTTTACTCTAGTGATGGAGAGGGATAAGTGTGTACTACAGGGCAAGAGTTATAGCTGGGGGCAGGGAAATTATGATGCGTTGAGGCATGACTTAGGATGTGTGGATTGGAAAAGTAGATTCCAAGGCAAGAGCGTAATTGATATGTGGAACTTGTTCAAGGAGCAACTATTGAGTGTCCTTGATAAGTACGTACCTATCAGGCAGGGAGGAAAGGGTCGTGTGAAGGAGCCGTGGTTTAATAAGGAGTTGGAATCCCTTGTTAAATGGAAGAGGGCGGCCTTTGTAAAGATGAGGCGTGAAGGTTCAATAGGGGCGATTGAGAGTTATAAGGTAGCCCGGAAGGACCTGAAGAGAGAGCTAAGAGCAGCAAGGAGGGGACATGAAAGGTCCTTAGTTGGTAGGATTAGGGAAAACCCTAAGGCTTTCTATAGGTATGTTAGGAATAAAAGAATGACTAGGGAAGGAATAGGTCCAATCAAGGATAGTAATGGGAAGTTGCGTGTGGAGGCTGAAGAGATTGGGGAGGCGCTGAATGAATACTTTTCGTCAGTATTCACTCAGGAACAGGACATTGTTGTCGATATGAATACTGAGGCACGAATAAGTAGAATGGATGGCTTTGAGATATGTAGAGAAGAGGTGTTGGAAATTCTGGCAAGGGTGAAAATAGATAAGTCCCCTGGGCCTGATTGCATTTATCCTAGGATTCTCTGGGAAGCAAGGGAGGAGATTGCAGAGCCATTGGCCTTGATTTTTGTGTCCTCTTTGTCTACAGGAGTAGTGCCAGAGGACTGGAGGCTAGCAAACGTGGTTCCCTTGTTCAAGAAGGGGAGTAGGGATAATCCTAGTAACTATAGGCCAGTGAGTCTCACTTCTGTTGTGGGCAAAGTCTTAGAGAGAATTATAAGGGATAGGATTTATGCACATCTGGATAAGAATGATGTGATCAAGGATAGTCAGCATGGTTTTGTGAAGGGCAGGTCGTGCCTCACAAACCTTATTGAATTCTTTGAGAAGGTGACGAAGGAGGTAGATGAGGGGAAAGCGGTAGATGTAGTATATATGGATTTTAGTAAGGCGTTTGATAAGGTCCCCCATGGTAGGCTACTGCAGAAAATACAGAGATATGGCATTGAGGGTGAGTTGGAGGTTTGGATTAGGAATTGGCTCTCTGGAAGAAGACAGAGGGTAGTAGTTGATGGCAAAGATTCATCTTGGAGTGCCGTCACTAGTGGTGTTCCGCAAGGATCTGTTTTGGGACCATTGCTGTTTGTCATTTTTATAAATGACCTGGAGGAAGGGTTAGAAGGTTGGGTGAGCAAGTTTGCGGATGATACGAAAGTCGGAGGAGTTGTAGACAGTGAGGAAGGATATGGCAGGTTACAGCGGGATATAGAGAAGCTGCAGAGCTGGGCAGAAAGGTGGCAAATGGAGTTTAATGTAGCTAAGTGTGAAGTGATTCACTTTGGTAAGAGTAATAAAAAGATGGATTACTGGGCTAATGGTAGACTACTTGGTAGTGTGGAAGAGCAGAGGGATCTTGGTGTCCATGTACACAGATCTCTGAAAGTTGCCACCCAGGTAAATAGTGCAGTGAAGAAGGCATATGGCGTACTGGCTTTTATTGGTAGAGGAATTGAGTTCCGGAGTCCTGAGGTCATGCTGCAGTTGTATAAGACTCTGGTGCGGCCGCTTCTGGAATATTGTGTGCAGTTTTGGTCGCCATACTATAGGAAGGATGTGGAGGCACTGGAACGGGTGCAGAGGAGGTTTACCAGGATGTTGCCTGGTATGGTAGGAAGATCCTATGAGGAAAGGCTGAGGCACTTGGGGTTGTTTTCTTTGGAGAAAAGAAGGTTTAGGGGTGATTTGATAGAGGTGTACAAGATGATTAGGGGGTTAGATAGGGTTGACAGTGAGAACCTTTTTCCGCGTATGGAGTCAGCTATTACAAGGGGGCATAGCTTTAAATTAAGGGGGGGTAGATATAGGACTGATGTTAGGGGTAGGTTCTTCACTCAGCGAGTCGTAAGATCATGGAATGCCCTGCCAGTAGCAGTAGTGGACTCTCCCTCTTTATGGGTATTTAAGCGGGCATTGGATAGGTATATGGAGGATAGTGGGTTAGTGTAGGTTAGGTGGGCTTTGATCGGCGCAACATCGAGGGCCGAAGGGCCTGTACTGCGCTGTATTGTTCTATGTTCTATGTTCTATGTTCTATTATTCCCTGAAGGTGGCGACACAGGTCAGTAGAGTGGTCAAGAAGGCATACAGTGTAATTTCCTTCATTGGACGGGGTATTGAGTACAAGAGTTGGCAGGTCATGTTACAGATGGATAGGACTTTGGTTCAGCTACATTTGGAATACTGTGTACAGTTCTTGTCAAAAGGTTGTGGATGCTTTGGAGAGGGTGCAGAGGATGTTGGAGAGGGTGCGGAGGATGTTGGAGAGGGTGCAGAGGATGTTGGAGAGGGTGCAGAGGATGTTGCAGAGGGTGCAGAGGATGTTGCAGAGGGTGGATAGCAAGAAGCTTTTTCCCAGAGTAGGGGACTCAAATACTAGGGGTGAGAGGGGAAAGTTTCAAGGAAATATACATGGAAAGTTCTTTCCACAGAGAGTGGTAAGTGCCTGGAATGCATTGCCAGTGGAGGTGGTAGGGATGGGAACGATAGTGTCATTGAAGATGTATCTTGACAGATACATGAATGGGCAGGGAGCAGAGGGATACAGATCCTTAGAAAATAGGCGTCAGGTTTAGGTAGAGGATCTGGATTAGTGCAAGCTTGGAGGGCTGAAGGGCCTGTTCCTGTGCTGGAATGTTCTTTGTTCTTAAACTCCATCTGCCATTTCTCCACCCAAGTCTTCAGCCTATCAATATCCTGCAGTATCCTCTGACAATCCTCCTCACTATCCACAGCTTATGTACCTTGCACAGGACAGTGAGCTGCATTTACATGGCCTCCAGTTGTTGTTGGATGGTGCTCTCCAATGAGGGTGGCCATTCTCTCATGGCTGAAGCTCCAGTGTTTGACAGCAGTGTCATCAAAGAATGGACGCTGAGTTCAGAGAGTGGGGAATCTGTCGCCCAAACACCCAGGCTTGGGCCAAATGGAATACAATGGAAAGTTTGTTCAAAATCAGTTCTGGGCAAAAGTGAG